>NW_026596079.1:5127745-5249058 GCF_907164565.1 Psammomys obesus | reverse complement strand
GAAGGAAGGAAGGAAGGAAGGAAGGAAGGAAGGAAGGAAGGAAGGAAGGAAATGAGTTATGCAGTTTTCAGTAAATACTGCTATGGTGGTTGCTAGAGCTGTTAAACCTTTGATCATGCTGACATTTTGGGAATTTCAGGAATCTGCTGGCAGCCATAAGGCTGCAGGAATGCTATTCTCTGGGCTAGGCATTTTGTTTCCTTGTCTGTCATGGGAAATATCTCATCACACAAAAAGAAACCTCATTTTAGGAAAATATGGGTCCTATTAAATTCTTCTATAATGAAACTCACTAAAAAGCCCTGTGGGCCCTCACCCCCATCTGCTTCCCTTCCCCTCCCCCACCAGGCTAACAACCCTGTACTGTGCCAAATGTGAGGTAACTCCTCAGCTTCCTGCTCCCAGCCCTTTACCATGCAACAGCTTTGCAGTCTCTGTGATTCCATTACAAAGGCAGAGAAAATGCCAATTAATCTTCCAGCAAACTCTGCCTCCCCCTCTACACATGACTCTGACTTGGGCCCAGAATTCCAGGCATTCCCAGTTAACATTCACTCTCCACTGGAGCTAAGACACTTAATAGTACCCCTACCTGCTAGGATCATATGGAAGGGGAGGAGGGCCTCCCTTTTTAGTGGACGGGGAAAGGGACATGGGAAGAGACAAGATGAGGAAGAAAAGGCAGGATTGGGAGAGGAGGAAGGAGGGAGCTACAGCTGGGAAACAAAGTGAATAAATTGTAATAACAGAAGATAGATAGATAGATAGATAGATAGATAGATAGATAGATAGATAGATAGATAGATAAAAATTAAGAAAAAAATAGTACCCCTACCAAACTTCAGATTTAGAACTCAGACAGGGACTTAAGGAAGATGGCATACATGAACCTTAGACCAAATCCTCCTACAGTCAAATTGCCACCTTTACTACACACCAGAATTGGCAGAATATCTGTCTCTCTTCCCTGCCTGGCCTGATCTTTGTACAGTGGAAAGCTCTCTTCCTGGATGAATGCCTTCAGCAAGTCAGGTAAAATCAGGATCAAGATAACATCCCCTGGGTATTTGATGAACCTCTTAGCCAGGGAGGGAGCACTGCCATGGGGTTACTGTGACCAGGTGCATCTTTGTACTTCCCAGACCTGGGATGGAATCACTCCATCCTGTGACTCACAAGACCTGCCGCCTCCCCATATTTTCTCCACCAAAAGCCAGAGAAGGATTTCTTCGATTTTATTCTTAGAACTAAAAGAACTAAAACAAGCTTAGAGAGAAAAATTCCTGACCCTGCAGCCAGAGACCTCCTTCTCAAAAACATCATCTAGGAGGGTATGACTTCTGAATCCAGGCTTGCCTGCCATGGTCTTAAAAATGAACACTGTGATGGATGGGTTGTGGCTACCCAAGACATAGAGACAATGTCACGTCAGAATGCTTCCATAGTTCAAGCCTTCGTGACAGTGACAAAAAAAAAGAAGGAATCTACTTTAAATTAGGTGAAAAGGGCCACTGAAAAATGAATGCCCCCAAAAGATCCTCTCAACGAGAGACCCTAACACCTAAGACATTTTGCCTCAGATGCTGCAAAGGTTTGCACTAGAGAAAAGACTGTCTCTCCCATTATGATAAAGATGGCAAACAACTGAAGCCTTTAAACTTAAAACCAGGCAACTCTCAGCCCCAACAATAAGAGGGAAAACTGCTTCCATAAAGGCTTTATGGGTCTCCAGGATCTCAGATGACTCTCACCCAAAAATCACTGTAAAGACAGATGACAAGTCATTCAAATGTCTTGTTGACCCTGGGGCAGACAAGACAACAAGAAATCCCAGGAGACTGGCAGCTAGTTCCTGGGCCCCAACTTTTTCTAGGCAAGACCCTGATGGAGCTACCATCTCATATACTCTCTAATAGCCAATATAGGCACCATTCCTCTGGAGAGAGAGATTATAAAAGCCTTAGAAGTCGTGCTTCCAACCCAAACATAAAGTAATTGCATCAGGATAGATGATCATACTCACAGAGAAAATTATACCCCCCTCAAAATCTTAAAAACTCTCCTCCAAATCTCCCCCAATTCTAAGGGCCATTTGTAAGGAGGCTTTGACTACTGCATTGAAACCTTAGACAAAGAACTCAGCATTACATGGATAACATTTTGGTATGGGGAGATTCTCTCAATTCCCCCTCCCAACTTAAGAATCAATTAATACCTTCCTGATCCTTTCTAGTATTCAAAATAGTTCCTCACAAAACTCAGCTCATTGTCCCCGTTATTAGGGAGAGAAATTTCCCTCATATCAATATACCCTCTTAAATTAACCCTTTCCTTCTGTGAAAACTTACCTCTTGCTTCCCTCCATAATTTTGCGGGTAATCTTAACTAGCTTTGATCCTGGCTCCCCTTTTCCACAAGCCCTCTCCAGCCTCTCTTTGCCCTCTTAAAAGGAAATCAAAGCCCCTACTCCTCATGAATACTCTCCCCTGAGGCAGTTCAAAGGCTAGAATAGGTCAATTTGGCCCTAAAAAATGCAGTCCTTGCTAGATACGACCCAACAATGCCCGTACAGCTTCTTATCTTCATTTCCTCCCTACACTGGTAGGGGCTCTACATCAACCCCAGAGAGCACTGAAAAGGCTCTACACCCAGGTGGGTGGTGCACCTAGAATTCTAACTGAGGTGGATGTGCTCAGTATTATGATTAGAAATGGCAGGGATAGAGCCCTACAAACCATAGAAAAAGAACCCAATATTCTTGTTACCCACTTTTTTTTTCTCTCCAATATTCAATAGCTACTCAGAAATAACTCCAGCTTTGCTTTTAGTTTAATAGGATTTCTGGGGCAAATTAATAACCATTACCTTAACCAAAGATGGGATTTTGCTCTCCCCATGTTGTGGTGGCTGACGCCCATTCCCTGGCTCTTTGCAAAGAATCCCATCACAGAGGACTTCTCAATATTTACTGATGGAGGAAAGAGGGGAGCCCTGACAATGATATACTACTTCCCTGGGGATGAATCCCCGATTATTTGATTCAAAGAGTTGGTACACCACTCCCTTCAATATAATAAAGTATATGCTATTTACCCCTACGTCTATAGGCCCTTCAGTCTTTTCTTAGACAGTGTATATGCTGTTAATTTGCTTCCCTGGTTATCAAGATTCTTTGTCAAATTAGACACCAATCCACTTTCCCCTACTTCCAATTTAGAGTAACACTCCCCTCTCCATCTGGCGTGCCAGATCTCATAGTCCTCTGCCAAGTCTGATATCTGAGAGAAACTCCCTCATTTATCAGAACACATCTACAGGAGCCTTCACAGCCTCCTTTGAGCAAGCAGATCAATTGCATTCAAGTACTCAAAAATATAAATTAAAGGGGCTTTTGCCACATCCCTGTCCCTCTTGTTCAACTTCAGAGGTAATACAAATACGTTCCTCTTGTGCACATCTTGTTACTACCCCAACTTTACAAACTAAGACCACTAGCCCTCAAGGTATCAAATCCAATGCCTTCTGAAAAATTGATTTCACCCACTTTCCCCCATTCAGCCATCAAAAATACACCTTTATCTCTGTTGAGACATACATTTCTTATGGGCTAGCCCAAATGAGAGAAGACTCAAAAAGACTAATTAAGCATATGTTCTTCATCTTTGCCATCATTGACATTCCTCAATAGATAAAAACTGACAATGTCCTTGCCTTTACTAGCTCCCAATTCAAAACCTTCTACTCAAAATGGGAAATGGACCACCACACTAGGATTCCTCACAACACCCGTGGCCAAGGGATAACAGAAAGAGCACATCAAACCCTAAAAGACCAACTTGAAAAAACAGGAAACAATCACTTACCCCATAATGTACAATTAATGATGGCTCATATTACTCTCAAAGTATTTAATATTTACAAGAGCTCTAAACATTCCCCTATCTCCCTCCATTGTAACTCACCAGGAGTAACTCTTCCCATCCTGGTACAATGGTACAATTCCTTGGTCAGGATTTGGATGGGACCAGAAACTTTCCTTATATCTAAAAGAGGTTTGTCTTGCATCTTTCCACAGGACCAGTTTACGCTTATTTGGGTCCCTGCCAAAATTTCCCTCCACTACCACCCTAATGACCAAGAAGATAGGCTGCCTCTCGCTGACAGATCAAGGAGGTGGAGGACAGAGCACCCCTGAGAGGACAACAAAATCTCTTGGAAGAATGCCCATGACATGGCAGCTGCTGCCCAAGCCTTCTGCCTTCCAGAGGCTTCCCTTTTCTCTCTTCTTGTGGCTGTTTTTATTATCCTTTATTCTAACTCTGCTACTGTCCAGTCTTTTTCTAACCTTTCTAATACCCACCACTGGAGATTCTTTGTTAGGGAGACCTATAATGGACACAACAAAATTACAGGACCCCACGTCTGCCTACTTGAAGAATGCTGGACTAAGATTGGGATTTCTCTGCACCCCAATCCTATCTCCATTATCTCCAGCTCTTTCCTCTGCTTTCCTTACTGCAACACAGGTGACTGCCTCCATGAGTCCTTCAAATATGTGTGTTGAAGATATTGGGGGGCCGAATTGAATCCACCAGTCATGATGGCACCATGCTCGCCAAACTTACCTTATTTTCAGCTTTCCATCAACGATCCTTCAGACAAATGATAACAAACAGGACTCCTGGGTAAGCTCTACTCTAATAGCTATGCTAAATGCACCATACCAGCTTGTCCCTGACACCAAGCCAGTCTTTAACATTTAACATTAATGTTAACATTAACGTTAACATTCTTCAACAGGAGGATCAAATCCAGAAGAAGGTCTAGGCCACTCCCTCCTGGCTACATTACATCCAATATACAGCTGACTTCCTTCCCCTAACCATATAGCCCCAATTCCTCTCAATGAGTTTTATGTGCTTCCTGCTCCCAGTTGCTGTTGGCAGCTGTTCCCACTTATATCTTGCTTCATGAACCCAGTGGGCCCTTACACACACAAAAGTTACAAAACATTCTTCTCTTCAGTCTATTATTCTCCTTTTGCCTCATAGGACCCTTTTTAAGATCCCATCCTACATGTTCTCGTAACATCACTGTCACCACGCCAATATATGTTAATGCCTGATCCTCGCCACACACATACACACTCCAAACATGTTCTTCTTTAGTGCAATAACATTACCAGTTCTTGCATCAAGTCTCCTTTTCAAGATTTCTACATACTCCCAAGGTTTATCTCCATGGACCTGGAGAAATTGCTCCACAACAGGGAGGGTACAGTAAGGAAAGGAAGATCTTCATCCCACTGCTCATCCCCCTGGGTCTCACCTTCCTCTTTTTGGCCCACAATGGGAATCACTGGAGCATCCCTCATCCAAACAAACCAACTGGCCTGCAACTTCCACTATAAGCTTAACCAGGCCATGGTTTACAGCATGGACAGTCTTGAGTCCCTCTAGTAACATATCACCTCCTTAGTGGGGGGGTTGTTCTACAAAACTGGAGAGCACTGGTCTTCCACACTGCTGAACAGGGAAGGACTTGCATTGCGTTGAGGGAAGGGGCAGAATGTTGTTTCAATGTCAATGATTCTGGACTGGTGGAACAAAATATACAAACGCTATGTGTTCAACACCCCTACTCCATGGTGGCTTGGTTTCTTCCCCTTCTTCACCCTGAACTGGCCATTGGGGCTCTACTCTTCTTACCATCCTGCCTCATCCTGTCCTGACTGCTCTACAGACTTTAGAAAAGAAAAAAAAATAATAAAAAAGAACAGAAACAAAAACAAAACAAGAAATTTTCTCTGGCTTCATTCTAAAACTAAAACCACTAAGTACCTACTTACTCTCTCCCAAGAACTTCTTATACTTTCTATTCAGGTCCTGAGACACTGGTCATGAGTAGTGAATTGATCAAATGACTTTATACATCTTCCATACCTAGATTATGTTGAGGTTTTTTTTTGTGGTTCTTGATTCCAGTAGTACTTATATCCCCGTGGAAATGTTGCCTATCACCTTGTGTCTACAATCAAAGCTTTCCCCAGCCTAGTCTTCATACTGGTAGAAAGAAAGTTTGTGAAAATGATCTTAACTCTGACCTGGCTCCTCCAAGCTGAATGGTGGGGATACAAGGACATATTAGACGGATATCTCTGTGTAGACAATACAGATGCTTCCATGATAATCCATTCATCCTCTTCCTGCAACTAAACCTATTCATAAAACAGCCCTTGCTCAGGGAAGAGCTCCTCCCCTATGTGGACTGGGGAAGGGGCATGGGAGGAGATGAGGGGGAGAGGGTGGGATTGGGAGGGGATGAGGGTGAGGCTACAGCTAGGATACAAAGTGAATAAATTGTAATAAATAAAAAAATATATTAAAAAGGAAAAAAATGCTTGCTCAACTATTAATACTGCCTTCAATTTCCCTAATTTATTCTATGACAAATACTTTCTCAAATAAAACTAACAAATAAACAAAGTCTGTCACATCCCAGCCTTGCATCCTACAAGCAAACTATACCTAGACTCCTCAGAAGAATCTCCTGGTATTCACCCCTAAATCTTCTACCTTGGAAAAGATGATTCTCCTTTTGGCTGGAGAAGAGGAACTGATATAAAAGAACAATTACAACTAACCATTGCTACTGCTCTTGTGGATCTTTACATGAGTTTCTATTGCCTCCAGGAAAAGTTTCAAATCCTTAGTGTGATCTTTAAGATATTATCTTCTGGCCCTGACACTACTCCTGGATTGTTCTCTACTATCCCTTCTTTCTGCACACGCTCTGTACCCCCAACCTTGGGTCCCTCCTGTGGGATATGCCCCTCCTAGTATCTGTTCTGAGAATTTGTATTAATCTCTCAGGATTTAGTTATTCTCTGGATCTGAAGAAGTACAGACTATTGAGGATATCCACACCATTGTCTAGAAGGAGTTAACAGATGACAAGCCTGGGCTTGCAGAGATTAAGACTTGCTCTCATCTTCTCCCGTTTTATGGTGAAGGACACATTATTTTTCATCTTATGTTTTAGATTCCTTATTTATAAAGTGTAAATAAGAGTAGTAACCACTTAGCAGAAACCTTGTAAGATTTTTAATTTGTGTCTGTGCACACTGAAAGTACCTTGCAAGTGTTGCCACCATTGACAAACTGAACATAGCAATGCATCTCATTCTTTTATAGTTAAATATTTGTTCCTAAGACATGGAAATCCGCAAGTGAGTTTTTAAAATAAGCTGAGGATTTAGTAATAAGAAGGCATTCAGGAAAGCCAAGTTGCAGAAACAACAGATCTATGACAATTTGAAGATAAGGAGAAACAATAGGAGTTTCTAACCTTGATAATCCATGATTATAACTCTCATGAACAATGAAATGTTCCACTTCCTGGTTCAGAGGAAGAAAACATATGCGTTAAAAACAGCAATTTTGAAAAATCATAAATAAAAATATAGCACAATTAACTGTACCTTTTGTCTTCTGTTTTTCCCATTTTTATTAGTTCTCTGACAAGTTCATACAATGCATGTTGATCATAGTCACCCTTTTACTCCTCCCTTTCCCATCCACCCCTTTCATACCCACCAAACTTTGTGTCCTTTTCATCCCATCAATTATTTTTGCTGTGTACTTTTAGGTATGTGACAGACAGCCCATGATGGCTGTTACTGTTAAGAGCTTATACATCATACAGTCTGGGAGAGACACAAAAGGTTTTTGATAAAAGGCAGTGAGTGACTATATAGATAAGAGTTGCACTGCCTTGGGCTTACAGTCAACACTTTAGTATAAACTTTCTTGGAGCCTCATATATGCTCGTGTATTTCCTTTTATCCTACATAGTCTGAGTCCTTTAAAGAATTAGATAAATGAACAGATAAAGTATCAATTTCCAAAATAAGAATAATGCAAATATAAGAAGTTCTTACCATAGGGAAAAAATGAATAAGGGCGAGGGCATTCTCCCAGTGCTGTTTTTCTCTGGCCAATAAAGCATATGCCAAATGACTGGAATGCTGAAAAGCAACTCCTGAACACAAACTATCTCCACTTTTTATATTCTCTACTCTTTTCTGTTTCTCTCGCCCACTGAACCTAAATAAGACCCTATGTTCTGCTGAGAGGAAGGAAAAATGCCTAGGTCTCCCTGTTTCTCTGAATGTGCAGATGGATGCTTAGAACTTGATAATGATTTCAGACCCTGGTGCAATCCTTTCATACTGATCACAGCCTGTACCTGTGAAAGAGGAGGGAAGGATCTCCTTCTGTCTTTCCCTTAAGGTAAAAAACAAATGATAAAATGAATACAGAGGCAGTTTAACACAAGCAGAAAAGCGCAGTAAGGAGTTCTTGAATCCTCTGTGGGTCAAGTGGGCTTTAGAGATAGAGCCAGGGAGGGGTTCAGCCATTTTGAGAACGCAGAAAAGGTGAATGGCTGTTGTCAGAGTGATGTCTGCACTCCTATGATTTTTGACTGCAAAATTAATTGGAGTTTTGACTACAAAATTAATTACGGCCCAAGATCTATTGAAGAGAGTAAGAACACTTATAGAATTGAATACATTGAAATCTGTAGGATCTAAGAAAGTCAAATCCTGATTCAATATTTTTACCCATTTAACAAAAATTTCATACCATGCATAGAGCATCATAATGGGTATATGAATACACTTTTGTGCATGTAGTCTCCCATGAAACAAATTTTTAAGCAACCTGCTGGAGTATGTCAGTGAGAATTCACTCTATATATGGCACATGGAAACTGAAGCAGATAGAGAGAAGTACAACAGGAAAGAAGAGGTTAATGCTGTTTATACCAGATGAACTTGGTGCAGAAAATATTCTGGAAGTAGAACACAGCATTGATGAAGCTGGGGAAAGTAAGAAATTTCAAACGTTACAACATACATCCGTTCAATCCTCTATGCCCCTTCTTTTACTTTGTACCCTGTCTTCAGCCACTATCTCTGTCTATTCTACTTCCCCTTCCAAGTGAGATTTACACATCCTCTCTTGGATCCTTCTTTAGACAGCTTAGGCTTCATATGGGCTCTCTAGTAAGGGAAGTGTTGACTGTATTGGACACAGACTCACTTGCCAGCCTTTTGATCACAACCCCCTGGCAGGGCTGCCTTGCCAGGCCACAGGGGAAGAGAACATGCTTAGTCCTGATGGAACTTGATGAGCTGGGGTGGACTGGAAAGAGTTCCCCTTTTCTGAGGAAGAGGCATGGGGGAAATGGGGAGAGAGGGAGAGTAGGATTGGGAGAGGGGGAAGAATGGGGCTACAACCAAGAGGTAAAGTGAATAAAAATTTATTTAATTAATTAAAAATTACAACATCCACTAATTCATAGTGCACTAAAGCTGGTTGAATACTAGAGAGCCATACCAGAATGTTGAAGTTGGGGGTAGAAATATCTAAAATTACTTTCCTTGCTCTCAAGAAACTTGTAGTCATAGTAGTTGATTGAGGAAGAAAGACAGATAGATATCAAATGCCATTTCCAATCCACCACAAGGATCATTTTTGACCTGTGCACAAAAGTTAAATTATAGAATATAACTTTATACATCTTTTTTTTTTCACATACACAGTGGCCTTCTTTTTCTCCAGGATTTTATACTTAGTGATTTTAGAAGGTATCATCTTGCCCAATTCTCACTTCTCCAAAACAACTTATTTGTGTCATCTACAGTGAGTTCGTGGGCGCCTCCCCCGTTTGTTTGTCAGTCTAATGAGTGAGAGATTGTAATTCATGCTAAGGAAAGACAGTTGCTTCATTCTTGGTTTCTGACCCTTCATTTCCCTCTTTTATGTGATTACTATAAAACCAGAAAGCGTGGGATAATTTTTAATCTGCATTGTCATCTTAACTAGATTTAATTTCTTCTGGGTCACCTTCTTCTGGGTATATTCATGAGAGTATTATGCAGTTTAGTCAAGGAGAGAAAATCTACCCTGAATGTGGTCAGTGCTATACAGCGGGCTGTGGTCTCAGACCTAATGCAAAGGATAAAAATCAAATATCAGCGGAACTAATTCTCAGTTTTTCTCTCTCTGCTTCCTCACTCAAGGCACAGGGTGACTGATGTTTCACATGCATTTTACCCGCCTTCTCTGCCATCAGGGCCTATGACCTTAGACTATGAACCAAAATAAACCCTTCCTCTCTTGAGTTGCTTCTTGCCAGGTGCTTATTCACAGTAATGGGAAAAATATTACACACGTTCTGGAATTAAACATGCATGTGCATTCATATGTAAAGATAGACTTGACACTCAAATAATGGCAATTGTGAACTTTTAGGTAGAAGAAACTAGGAAAATCTTGAGCCTTGACATGTGTGATCCCATAAAGTACATTTGACAAAGAAACAAGTCTCATTGCCGGGGTTGCTTTTTCTCTTTTGCAAAACTTGCCTGCAGAGTCAATTCTAACTTTGGAAAAGGTGTTTTGGATTTACACTTCAATTTTTCGTTTCTTGGAAGTGGCCTCCACACCCATAACCATCTTATTCATTTCTCACCTCAACATTTGAAATATATCAAGAAATATCCTTTTTCTTGTTTCACACATGAAGCCATTTATGGCAACCATTCCTGCTGTTTCTTGGAAACTGGTTCTGATTCATGCTTTTGAAACCTAACCAGAAGGATAACAACTGCCAGGAGGCACAGGCCAGTTTAAGAATGCCTGCTTTGCTTTGTAGGAATGGTCATGGTCAGTCAGGCTCTAGGCTCCTAGAGTAAGGATGCACGTGTCTTCCTGATCCCTATATTATTTGTATTCGGCTCAGATGTCAACAACTGTCCTCAGATACAATATTTCCCAAATAAATTGTTTAATTACAATTCATCAGATATTTAAGCAATGCAATCAATAGATAAGAACGTGAACATGAGAGAGATTGCCAAAATTGTAGGTCTGAATAATTAGGAATGTAAGATGGCATAGGAATCTAAACCTCAGTGAGTTATCTTTGGGGTAACAAGGAAGTTACCAAGAGGAATGGAAGGTAGAACAAAGACAGAGAAAAAGAGGATTCAGTGTTCAGCCTGAGCTGAACACTTGTCCTGTGTGATGTGGCTCTAGTCACTGTAGGTGTAGTGTTGAACAGGAAGAAGAAGCCTTAGTAAAAGAGCTTATACTGTGAAGAAATTAGACCTAGGTAACGGACTATGATCCACAAGTGTTGTTTCTTGTGTTCTCTAACTGCTTAGGTAGGTTTCACGGAAATAAGCAGAAATGATGAAGGCAAGAACTCATGCTTTCTATACATATTGATAGATTCCTTTTTTTTTTCTTCTCAAATAAAGGCCACTGTACCTAACAAGAGACTAGCAGGCCACATGGAGGAAATTAACATCTAGGGGAAACATCCTTTCTCTGTGTGAAGAGGGTGAAATTACAAAGAGAGTTTCGTGGGTGGGTAAATCTTAGTTCATTGACATCACTCCCCTCAAGATGTAGGTAACAATGTAAAAGGAGGAGTTATAAAATATAAAGCTGGAGAATAGATAAGAGTGATGTTATAGCTAGCTTTTCATCTGGACACAAACCAGCATTTCCTGGCAAGAAAGAGGCTAAATTGAGGGATTGTCTCCATCGATTTGACCTGTGCCTGTGTCTGTGGCTCAATGTCTTCACTGACAATTGATGTGGGAGGGCCCAGCAGGCAATGTCATCCCTAAAAAAAGTGGCCTGCACATAAGGAGTCACCATTTGTCTCACTAACCATTTATGATATACAAATACTGGAAAGATGCCAAAGAATCTATGGTGCTTTATGGAGAAAGGTCTGTTAATCGCTTTTATTTTTACAGCATTTTCTGCAAATTTGTTCACTCCATTTCTCATTCATCAGATGTGTGTTTTATTATGTGTGACAATATTTATGCTTACATCTTGTTTTAAGAAGCTAGAGTGTGATTCCAACAGAATTAGAGATAATTCAACACAGAATATTGAGAAAGTTTTGGGAATAATCAGTACTAGCGCGGACCAAGTATGAACAGCCAGTGTTGAAGCCAGGAGTGTTGACTCAAGATGATCTTTAGCCCAGGCATTCCTGCAGAGTGAGGCAAAATTCACCTCTTGACCAGAGCAGAAAGAAAAGCATGCCTCCTACTGGACTTAAAATTCCCACCATTAGGGCTGGAAAAAATAGCCTAGCAGTTAAGAATATTTGCTTTTCTTGCAGAGAATCTAAATTTAGCTCCCAACAGCCATATCAGGTGACTTACAACTGCCTGTAACTTCAGTTTCATAGGACTCCACACACTCTTTTGTCCTCCAGAGGCACCTGTACATACATAGCATATACTCAAGCACACACAGAGATGTTAAACAAATATAAATAACCATAAATTTTAAAATCCACTACCTCCCAACAGATCCATGGTAGGACCCAAAATTTTTCCATGTGGGCCTTTTGAGTGTCACTTAAAATACTAAATCAAGCATAGTGATGAATGCTTACAATTCCAGCACTTCGGAGGCTAAGGCACAAACATTGCTATGACTTCAAGGCCAACCTAAACTGCATAGTGAATTCAGGACCAGCATGAACTGCATAGCAATATCCCATCAATAATAATAATAATAATAATAATAATAATAATAATAATAATAATAATGAGCTAGAGAGATGTCTCAGCAGTTAAGAGCACTTACTGATATTGTAGAGGAGCTAAGTTACTTCCCAAGACTTTTCTTGCAAGGCTCAGAACCTCCTGTAACTGAGATTCAAGAAATCTGGCATATTTTGCCTCTGTATACACAGGCACACACACACACACACACACACATACACACACTTAAAAATAAACCTTAAAACATTAAAAATAATGATCATTACCATCATTCACAAACACTAGGCACCATTCCAAATACTATAAATGTACTGAATGATCTTGTTCTACTATTATTCCCATTTTTTGTTAATGAAGAAATTAGGGGATGAACACCTGAGAAAACTGACCCCGTTGCATAGGAAATCTGTGACACTAAGTACTGAGATCTGAGAGAATGAACTTCCAATGACATTGCCATGGAGTAAATTAACACAACATAAGGAGAGGTCTGTACTTCATCTTTCATTTCTCCATGGTCTATGAGAACTGAGACTGATCTGGCAGTGGATCTAAGCAATTACACCCTCTCTACCCAAGAACCTTGACTCAATAGTCTCTGGCAGGTAGAGTCTCTTGAAGCTTGACCTCATCCAGAATCCCACAAGGAGCCATAGAAACTGACACTTTCATACCAGGATATTAGCCTATCTTTTCTTGGCATCTGTGTTCCTTTTTTACCCTCAGTACCATCTCTACTGGCACACCTCAGTTAGAGTGAAGGCCCTCCACCTGAATATTCTAGTATCTTTGCAGGCAGCACAGGTGGCTCAAGGCCAGTATTTCCCTGGCTAACAACATCCTAGTGAGAAATAAATTCCATAGCCTGCAACATAAAAAAAAAAAATGTGTGAGCTAGTATCATCTCTCCACCTTGCTGAGATCAAACACCTGTTTCCTTGGAAGTGACTTTTTGGTAAGTACTGGAAAACAGCGGGTCATTGTGGAGTAATCCTCCACATATTACCAATCTTTTATCATCATCCTGTCACAGATCATTGCTCTCTCCTTATGGATCCTTATGCTTTGTTTAATCTAAAATTTAACATTGGAAGGAAAATTAACCAACAGAAACCTCTGGCCCTTCTAAATGTGAGGTGCAATATGAAAGAGTAAGAAGGGGATACAAGAAAACAGATCTATCCTAAACATAGTCCTGGTGAAGTGCTCTTTAGAAGAAGACAAGTAGCCTTTTGTCTAATGAGGTGTGCCTTCCAACTTCACACTTTTCTGATCTGTCACTTTCCATATATCTATACATTTGCTTTCTGCAGGGATGAATGCCTTCTACGTGAAAAATCGAATCCTCCTTCCCTGGCTTTGCCTTGAAAACAGTAGAGGTTTGTCCATAGTAAAAATAGCAGCTGCATGTGCCAGCATTGGGTACCATGAGCTGCTCTAGGATCTTTTAGTGAATTGTCTAATCCATCCTCTGTATTTCCCACCAAAGTAGACAATAAGATATACCCAGTTCCCTAGTAAGAAATAAATAGAACACAAAGAATCCTAGCCAGCACTGAAAGATCAAGTAGTCCCTTTCAAGACTTAACCACTGGTTGTCCCTTAGCCTGGCAATAAATTTTATGAACATCAGCAGATAAAGAAATTTAACTTACATAGAAAAGTGGAAAATATTTAGGAAGAAATATGGCTGAAAGGATAGTTCCATTAGGAGATGGTAGATGAAACGGAGCACCGATTCTTGATTTTAAATAGGAAGAACTGTCTAGAAGCCAGAACTATGTATCACACCAGGGGGATGACCAAACAGCATTGCATGCAATGTACACTTCACCCCAGCACACCTGGAAGCTTCACCAAGGGTCCTGCAGAGTACATTTGAAAACTGAGACTCCAATTAATTCCCACACTCTGCTGCCTAACGGATTGAAGAATTCCTAAGATCCCTCCGTTTTTGTTTGTTTGCTTGTTAGTTAGTTGGTTTGTTTTCTGCACAAATGTTACTACCACCTTGGGATACAACATCATGCTAATCACGAGCTCATTTCTAGGAAATTCTGGTCTCACGAGGAGGAGGAACTAGCTATGTTGTCTTGGCATGGTAATGGGCAGAGTACATTCATGGGATTATGAGTTCTGCAAGCATCCCCAAACTCTGTTGCCTAAAAGGTCCTACAAAATCACTTATGAACGTCAATATACAGGCTCCATAAAAGAACCTCAGAGTCACTGCTCATCTATGAGGCCCTCAGTACATTTTTATTTACCGTCTCATCCCCTACTTGAGCAAAGGTATGAGCTGGATAGCAATCACCTTCTCATTTTGTAGACAAAGAAACTGAAGTTAACTGAAATGCACTAAGGTCACAGCCCTAATAAGTAATGAATGTGGTCAGGTCCTGGAGTCTACAGTGCCATCCTCTGCATTGTGAAAATAACCATCAAGAGTTGGTAGTACTTGTTGTAAAAACTGTGTGAGCAACTTCATAAATGCCAACATTTAATCACCACACAAAATGTTTGAGATAAGTGTGATTGCATCTTTAATAGGACAACTCAGTCAATTCATCAAAGTTATAAAACTACAGGACACAGCTGGGCAGGCCTAAGCTCACTTCTGCATAATTTTTGACTCATGTTCTTTTTTTTAATTTTTATTTTTTTAATATTAGTTACAGTTTGCTAACTTTGTATCCCTGCTGTATCCTGCTCCCTCTTTCCCTCCCTATCCCACCCTCCTACCCTCATCTCCTCCCTGCCTCTTTCCAAGTCCACTGATAGGGGAGAACCTCCTCTCCTTTCATCTGATATCAGGACTGGCTGTAAAGTCCTCCTCTGTGGTCTAGCAGGGCTGCTCCTCCCTCTGGGGTGGGAGGAGGAGGTCAAAAAGCCCACCACTGAGTTCATGTCAGAAACAGTCCCTGTTCCCCTTATTAGGGTACCCACTTGGATACTGAGCTACCAAGAGCTACATCTGAGCAGAGGTTCTAGGTTGCATCCACACATGGTCCTTGTTTGGAGAAACAGTCTCATAAAAGACCCCTGTGCCCAGATATATTTGGTCCTTGTGGAGCTCCTGTACTCTCCAGGTCATATCAACTTCCCCGCCCCGACCCATGTTTTTAATGACAATGGATGTCTTAGAATTTGGTATTGAGCACTAGGGATTTTGACTGACATATTTCACACTTCAGTTTTGGTCTTACCATTCAAAAATCAGCTCAAACATGACAACCATAAAGCACCTGCTCCAATTCTTTCCTTTGCTTAAAAGAATCTACAGTCACCGTTGTTATAAAACAGACTGTATGTAGAAGCAAACAGTTCACACTTGTGATACGTTTAATTCCAGAAGACATACAATATATTTCTACAACACTGATATCTTAATGCATTGGATTACAATTATATCAAACTGCAATAAATTGGGTGGTGACAAACAGAAAAAAAAAAAAAACATATTGCTGAAAGCTTTGAGAAACTGAAGGTCAAAGCACTGACCATTAGGATGTGATGGAAGCCTGCTTCTTCATTCAGATATCTGTCTTCTTGTCCTCACTTCACATGAGAAAATGAACCAGGGAGCTGTCTCACATGGCATTTACAAAGACATTAATTTGTGCATAAAGGTTCAGCCTCAATAATCTAAAAGTTACACCATAGGACTCACACTGAAAACTATTACTTCAAATATAAGTATTGGATATAGACATTCAGCATGTTGCAACTGATGTTCACACAATATGGTGCTTCATAATTCTTCTCTGACCATGTTGCAACGTGTATTGAAAAATTTCTGATACCATCCATTTAACCCATCATTCATCATCTATAATTATTATATGAAATGTCATCTAAATGGGTTGTGTAACTAAGTAGTAAGTGCATATTTATTGCTATGTATTTTTCAGCCTTGTCAATAAACTTCGGATCAAAACTTTTTCTAGACAAATAGCTTTATCTGTGTGCATAGGTTCAAGGTTAAAGTACACTTCCATCTCATTGTTATCTGTAATCAAACTATAATCTGAATTCTTCCCAATCTAGGTCCAGGATTAGAGTAGTCATACCCCAGATTCTCAGCAATTGAGTTTTATAACATTTAAGCTTTCCTTGTCTAATATGAACATAGAATCTTTATTCTGTTCTGACATATATTTGTATTTCTTTAAGGCACTTATTGCCTTGTGTAGGTAGTTGGAATAATCTGTTTCCTTCTAGCCTCTGAGTATATTCAGAGCAGAAATCATATAACTTGTAAGTTTTTTTTTAAACAGAACATTTGGAGATGACCCACATCACAGTAGATGCTCAGCAGTTTGCTGAGTAAAGCTAAGAGATTTCTGCACTGAAAAGTTATCATGGAACTCTGCAAACCCAACTCTTTTAACAAAAATGGGATATTTGTGTTCGCAGTGGACCACTCTTTATTTTTATTTTCATTATTAGTTACATTTTATTAGCTCTGTATCCCAGGTATATCCCACTCCCTCGTTCCCTCCCAACCCCACCCTCACTCTCTCATCTCATCCTTGCCCCTTTCCAAGTCCAGTGCTTGGGAAGGACCTCCTCTCCTTTCATCTGACCCTGATTTATCAGGTATCTTCGGGACTGGCTGCAATGTCCTCCTCTGTGGCCTAGCAGGACTGCTCCACCTTTGGGGTGTGGGGAGGTCAAAGAGGCTGACATTGAGTTCCTGTCAGAAATAGTCCCTGTTCCCCTTACCATGGGAAACCAATTGGTTACTGAGATACCACAGGATACATCCTAGCAGGGGTTCTAGGTTATATCCATACATGGTCCTTGGTTGGAGAAACAGTCTCAGAAAAAACTCCTGAGTCCAGATATATTTGGTCCTTGTGGAGCTCCTATCCTCTCCACGTCATACTAACTCCCCCTTCTTTCATATGATTCCCTGCACTCTGCCCAAGGTTTGGTTATGAATCTTAGTATCTGCTTTGATACTCTGCTAGGTAGAGTCTTTCAGAGGCCCTCTATGATAGGCTTCTGGCCTGTTACTTGTCTTCTCCTACGAGTGGACCACTCTTAAATCACCCTTTGCCCACTGTTCTCAGCTCATATTCCAAGCACAGGCTTTTCTGAGAACCAAGGCTGTAAATGAGCTGTCACCCAGTCTTACCTAAATAAGCAGCTGTAGCCCACCTTTTCATAGGATTCCAGAAATCACTTCTTTTCTTGAGAGAAAACCCCAGAAATGTGCAGATACGTTCCCTTCAATATTTCAGCTTCTACGCAATTATTTCCACTTCTCAACTTGGAACAGAGCCACTTTGCAAGAACAGGTGTGTATTAATACTCATCACCAATGTCACTGCCACCTCTCCACAACCACAGCTTGCGTCTTACTTGGAGTCTAGGTTTTTCAGCTGGGAGGTTCACAAAAAGGAGCATCTGTATATGCTTCATTGCACTCACCTCAACACTTCAAACCTGTCTCAAAATATCCCACAACCCAGAGCTTTGTTCAAATCCCACTATTCTTGCCAGAATTATTAATTCATCAATTCATGCATTTGTTATAAACATAACTAACATTTATAGAATGTTTACCATCTGCCATGCATTATGCTAAATGCCTTACATACGGTACATTATAGAGCTCTTACAAAAGTGCTGGGAGGTTGATACTATTAGTATCTTCCCTCTATAGGGACAAAATTGTCACAGAAGTAGCTAGGCTCTTTCTAAGCACAACTGCAGTCTAGTAGTCAAAGCCAGGTATAGTTGACCTCAAGACCTATATTTTTAAATATTTTCTTTATTTATTATTAAGAATGTAATCAATGGGTACAATGAAATATGATGGTGTTTACCTCCAATTTTCACCTCTAATTTCTACCATAAACTCTACAACATGTCTCCCTCCCAATTTTATGTCAGCTTTTGTGTTACCCACTAAATCCAGCTAATGCTGACATATGTAAAAAGGTATGGGTCTAGCCACTGGATTATGAGAATTCTACCAATGATAACATCCTCAAAAAAAAAGCTATTCTCTCATTTTCAAAAGTTACTGGCTGTCATAACTCCTCAAAAGGAATCATGGCTCCAGATGGTCTATGCCATCTGGCAGGAATTTTGGATGGCTTGATCTTACTCAGGCCTTGATC
Organism: Psammomys obesus; assembly: GCF_907164565.1. Lineage (NCBI taxonomy): Eukaryota > Metazoa > Chordata > Mammalia > Rodentia > Muridae > Psammomys > Psammomys obesus. The sequence continues at coordinate 5,230,323 of NW_026596079.1, read as the reverse complement.
AGGTAACTACAGCTTCTATGTGTTCATGAGTGTGATAGCCCTGTCATGTGCTGAAGACACACTTAACAGCACTCCTCCCAACTGAGTGAAAAAAAAAAAAAGAAATAAGAGGAGGGCATATCTGCTTCTAAGGAGTTAGGGATTTTATTATAGATATGTTTGAACACAGGCAAAGGCAGAGGCATCTGGAAGAGTTCAGAAAAAACATGACTGGTAGAGTAAGCTGGGCCATGTGAGAAGAAGCAGGGAGGGAAGAGGGAAGAGCCAGTAGCTAATAGGCCAACAGTGATCCAGGAGACCAAGAGATCAGCATAGCCAAAAATAGCTAAGTCATATATGGAAAAACAGCTGAGAGAAGGTGCCCAGCCCTGCACTGGGGAGTTTAGAGTAGGAGGTGGGCTATGCCAGCCAGAACGACTCTGTAACAGGCAGGAACTGAAGAAGAATGGCAGTTAGATATGTTATAGGCCACTTCGATATGTTAATAGGCACCTCAGTTGGCCAGCGGTTTGTCCAGAATTGAGACCTAAAACCCACCCGCCAGCTCTTATATTCCTTCAACCTTCTCATTACGGTCTCTTAAGAGATATTTTCTGAGCCTTGATCTCTCTCTCTTTCTCTCTCTGTGTATGCATGTGTATGTGCATGTGTGTCTGTATGTATGTGTGTTTGTGTGTGTGTGTGTCTGTACATGCCTGTGTGCACCAAGGGCAGGGAGGTAGATACACATATCTCTTTTAGAGAAAAATGTGCAGTTCCTAATTCTCATTATTCTCAGCCTTTAACCAGTTGTTTACTCTGTTGACTGCTGTTCAGTGAAAAAAAAATTCTAAGGTTTAGAACAGCCATTGTTTATGGTTTGAGCATAAGAATTTAGAAGGTACCATTTAGCAAAATAACAACATCACGTTCCACACTGGAGCCCATAGCATCCTCTAATGTGGGCATTTGACTAGAGTTATAGTCCCTGTCCTGAAACCCCACCCACAGAGCAAACTCCTAATCCATCTGAAAGTGGTGCTTATACCCATAACAGGCTTTCCACCATTGCATCATAGGCACTTCTTGCGTGGTAGTTCAGGATTGGAGCACGCAGAGTCCAGTGCTACGTTCTGATTGATGTAAATACAAGATCAAATGTCTCAAATTGCAGGTGACCCAAGGAATAAAAAGGACCTTCTAAGGATCTTTATTTTTAAGGGCACAGATCCTCGTTGCATAGTTCAATTCTGCAAGTTCAATTTTTTAACTGAGTTTAAAATGGGTAATGCCCAAGTGTCTCTGACAAGTCATGTGACTGTCTTGAATCCAGTAGGCAGATGTCGGGTATTTATGTACCTCCGGCTAGAATGGTATAAGTACTTACTAAACAGGTACTGTTAGAACGATAAATCATTATTGTTACTAATTCAAGACATTTCATTTTTATTTATGTGCATGTACGTGTTGATGTGCAAGCACGTATGTGGGTACCCACATAGGCCAGAAGTGAGCATGAAATCCACTGGAGTTAAAGTTACAGGCATTGAGAGCTGCCTGGCATGGATGATGGAAACTGGACTCTAGCCCTTTGCACGAGCAGCAAGTGGTCTTAACTGCTGAGCCATCTTTCCAGTCCTGAAGTACTGGTAGAAAAATTAACTGTTTATGTACTCTCTTCTAATGATTGAGTGGCCATCTTCTCATATTTCACATAGTAATAATGACAACTGAATCATTAATACACAATAATGGTTACAATAGATATAGTACATAAGCGGCCCACAAAACAGTGACTATATGGTCAAATTCACTAGTTATCTGCTGGTCCACTATGAGATTATGTAACTGTCACTCTGGATCTTTCTACCTAGAAAGATTTTTCATTCATAACTTTTTGTTTTCTAATTCTTCCTGTGTTTCCAGTAGCTGTTTCTTACTTTAGTCTGGTCTGTGATTAATAGCAGTGGCCACTGACATGTCAAAAAGTGAACGTTAATGGCACTGAGATTTAGTTACAGAAGCCAGGGTTATGGTTGTTGTTGTTGTGGGTAATTTCCACTCCTAAGTTCATTAAACTCCTGAAAGCAGAAAGGCCAATAGTGATTTATTTCACTGACAGTAAGCTCAGCCATGGTCATTTACAATAATACTTCTGCCTTGACATAATGGAGAGGCTAATAGTTACACAAAGCTGATTAGGTTAAGGCAGTGAGATGCCTATCTGAATTGCTTTGCGAAAGCCACACTTGATATTACATAAGATACTCCCAATGCTCTCCAAATGTAGGGAGAGGATAAAATGAGAGGAATGTGAGAGCAGGCTCCCTTGTTGAATAAATTTGTGTCAATTTACTGGTTAAAGAGTGCCCTGACAAATGTAAACTTGTACAACCACTCTGGAAATCAATCTGGCACTTGCTCAGACAACTAGGAATAGCGCTTCCTCAAGATCCAGCTATACCACTCCTAGGCATATATTCAAAAGAGGCACAATAAGGACATTTGCTCAACCATGATTGTAGCAGCTTTATTTGTAATAGCCAGAAGCTGGAAACAGCCCAGATGCCCCTCAACTGAAGAATGGATACAGAAATTGTGGTACATCTGCACAATGGAATATTACTCATCAATGAAAAACAAGGAAATCATGTAATTTGCAGGTAAATGGTGGGAGTTGGAAAGGATCATCCTGAGTGAGCTATCCCAGAAGCAGAAAGACACACACAGTATATACTCACTCATATAGACATATAATATAGGATAAACCTACTAAAATCTGAACATCTAAAGAAACTAATCATGAAGGAGGACTCTGACTAAAATCCTCAATCCCTATCCAGAAAGGCAAAGAGGATGGACATCAGAAGAAGAAGGAAACAGGAAACAAGTTAGGAACCTGCCACAGAGGGCCTCTGAAAGGCTTTGCTCTGCAGACCATCAAAGCAGATGCTGAGACTTATGGCCAACTGTTGGGCAGAGTGCTTAGAATCTTATGAAAAAAAAAATGGGAAATAGTAAGATCTGGAGAGGACAGGAACTCGACAAGGAGAGCAACAGAACCAAAAAATTTGAACACAGGGGTCTTTCCAGAGCATCATACTCCAACCAAGGACTATGCATGTAAATAACCTAGAACCCCTGCACAGATGTTGCCCATGGCAGTTCAGTGTCCAAGTGGATTCCATAGTAATGGGAAGAGGGACTGCCTCTGATGTGAACTGATTGGCCTGCTGTTTGATCACCTACCCCTGAGGGGGGAGCAGCCTTACCAGGCCACAGAAGATGACAGTGCAGCCACTTCTGATGAGATCTGATAGACAAAGATCAGAAGGAAGGAGAGGAGGACCTCCTCTATCAGTGGACTTGGGGAGAGGCATGTGTGAAGAAGGGGGAGGGAAGGTGAGATTAGGAGGGAAGGTGGGAGGGTTTTATGGGATAATACAAAGTGAGTAAAGTGTAGTTAATAAAAGTTTAAAAAAAAGAAATTGCAAAGTTAAATTTAAAAATACACAGGTACACAGAAGGTTCTTTTTTTTTGTAAATTACAACTTCATTATATAGGTAGTTGATAACCCTGCAAACGACTGAGATTTAATTATTTTGCTCCAAACAGACAACACATTTTTACTGGTAATAATGATATTTTTGTTAACATGAAGTTCACATTTATTTTATCATCCTTGATGAAATGTGGTATTGTTGTTCAACACGAGTTGAACCATGATGACACCATTAGATATGCCAAAGCAGACAAGGAAGAGCCATGAGGCCTCAACTCTACAGAAATACCTACAAGCAACTAGAATGTTGACAGCAGAGGAGACATAGTCTTCCTTCAGGAAGAACACACACACACACACACACACACACACACACACACACACACACACACAATGAGTGCCCTGATAGCCCATTTCTGATGCATCTTTGATAGAGTTTGAGGAAGAAATGAACATTTTTGTTGGTAGGCTGAGTAAGTAGTAACCTCATCTACGTGGGTGAGCTGCAGCAAACCAACTGAGGGCCTAGAAGAACCATGCTACCAAGAAATGGTGGATTTTCTGTGTATGACTGACCTGAGAAATTTGTGCCTGTGGACTTTGGGGTTTCAGCTAGGGACTGGAAGGAATGGTGGATTTTCTGTCCATTCTTGACCTGGAACATTTGTGCTTATTGACATAACGCTGAAGTTAGGAGTTGGAAATTTTACCCTATGCTCCCATCTAGTTCTAAGGCTTTGAAATCTGAATGATGCAACTGAAATCTAAGATTTTTTTTTAACTTATAGGACTGCAGAATTCAATTCAGGAGTTCTCATTGTCCATAAATGCGTGACACAATTCCTAGTCTTTCTCTTCGACAGCCTTCCTTCTTGCCTCCCTGTCCCTGTCACAACATCTAGAGACTGTAGTGCTTATGATTTCAGTGTATAACAATGGCAGCCCACACTATAGTCGTGGCTTTGATTCAGGGTAGTAAACTGTATTTCAAATTTTTGATAATAATTAATAATTATTCCTTAAATAGTTAATATAAGGAAATACAGGTGGCAGAAAAGAAGCATCATGTTCATAAGCAAATTTTAAAGACAGATAGGGCAAATACATCGAGATGAAGTACATTGAAACATTGGCATTGTTCTTATTCACCAGTGGGGTAAGGGAGTAAGACGGTTTATGTGAGATAACACATACACACAAACACACACACAAACACACACACTCACTTGATATCACACTTGGCATCTCTCACACTGTATGCTATGGTCTGTAGTGATTATGTGAAACAGCAGTGAGAACAACTTAGCTTCAGAAAGAGACAATTTTTTTATATCCTATTAAGTCTGCCAGAGTGGGATATAGGAAGTCCCCTTTCTCAAAGTAACCAAGTCATTCTGTCTGAGTCATCAATGGAGTAAAAACTTTTAGTCTTGAATGTGGTCTCATAAGAAGCCATTTTCTTTTTTTTTTTTTTATATTAATCACAGGTTATTTATTTGTATCCCAGCCGTAGCCCCCTCCTTCATTCCCTCCCAATCCCACCCTCCCTCCCTCATCTCCTCCCTACCCCTTTCCAAGTCCACTGCTAGGGGAGGTCCTCCTCTCCTTCCATCTGACCCTAGCTTATCAGGTGTCCTCAGGACTGGCTGCCATGTCCTCCTCTGTGGCCTAGCAAGACTGTCCTTCCCTCGGGGGAGGAAAGGGGGTAAACGAGTCAGTCATTGAGTTCATCTCAGAAATAATTCCTGTTCACCTTACTAGGGAAACCCACTTGGTTACTGAGCTACCATGTGCTACATCCAAGCAGGGGTTCTAGGTTATATCCTTATATGGTCCTTGGTTGGAGAAACAGTCTAGTCTCATAGAGGGCTCCTGTACCCTGATATATTTTGTCCTTGTGGAGCTCCTGTCCTCTCTAGGTCATACTAACTACCCCAGGAAGCCATTTTCTTTCTGTTTTCACAAACAGATTTATCTTCACACATGAGATGAACATTTCTGGCCTCTGTCCATGTCTCTTCCCCTTTCTTCAACTACACCATCATGTTCTTCTTTATTTTCTTTTCCTTCTATTTTTTTCTCTCCTCCTTCTCTTTTCTCCCTGCTGTTATCTCTTGCTCTCTCTCCCACTCTATCCGTTCCCTACCTCATCTACTTCTCTTCTCTTACTATATAACAAATTCAGTTAATAAACACAGAATTATACCTTTACTTCACCTTATACCACACAAAAATTAAAAAAAAATCTTTCCCCCAATATTTCAGAAGTTTATATTCTACTAAGGTAAGAAATTAAAACAGATGAGTATGAAAAGGAAACACAAAAATAAGTTCAGACAAAAAAATGTTAGGGCAAGATAGAATTTATACATTTATATCAAGAACAAAGCTAGTAAAATACAAGTTTCTGTGCAGACTGATGGCAGTTCCAGTTTTCTTAAGTAAGAAAGACAAAAATATAAAGTTGCAGTTAAATAAGATATTCAAAGCAAAATAAACAAGAAGAAACTTGATTTTTAAAAATAGTATTGGAGACACACATGAAGAATATATAGCTTTGTAAGCCAGAGGACAAAGTCTTTTTTTGAATTTAATTTTACTTTTTATTCATTTTACATCCTTGTTGTATCCCCATCCCTCCTTACTTCCCAGTCCAACCTTTTCTCCCTCTCCTTTCACTCCCCCTCCCTTATCCATCCAGCCCAGATCATAAAGTTTCATCAGTACTGAACATGTCTTCTTCCCCTGGGGCTTGGCAAGAGAGTCCCCTGCCAAGAGGAAGTGGTCAGAAATCTGGCAAGCAAATCTATGTCCCATGTAGTACTGACTTCCCTTACTAGATGATCCACATGAGGCCTAAGCTGCCCATTTACTACTTCTGCATGGTCCTTGGTTAATGCTTCAGTCTCAGCAAGCCCCTCTCAGTCCTGGTTAGTTGGCTCTGTAGGTCTTCTTATGGAGAGCCTGTCACCTCCAGGTCCTTTTCCCTATCCTCTCACTTTTCCAGAAGATGCTGTGTGCACCACCCAATGTGGACTGTGAGTCTCAACATCTATTTTGAGACACTGCTGGTTAGAGCTTCTCAGAGAACAACTCTTACAGGTTTCTGTCTGCAAGTTTAGCAGAGTATTCTTCAGAATGTCAGGGGTTGGCATGCCCTGATAGGGCGGGTCTTTCATTCGGTCAGGCATTGGTTGGGCATTCCCTCAATCTCTGATCTATCTATTCTATTTTTATCCCTGCACATCTTGTAGGCAGGGTAAATTTTGAGTTGAAGTTTTTGTGAGTGGGTTGGTGACTAGTCTGCTAGGAGACTAGTCTAATTAACGTCCTTGTCAGTCACTATGCCCTCTGTTACTAGGAGTCTCTATTTAAGTGTTCCTCATATCCTTCCAATAGCCTACCCTGACTTCGGTCTCCAGCTTTCCACAGAGATGTCCTCTCCCTCAGTTTCTCTTTTCTCTACAGTCCTTCTGTCCTCTTATCCTTGCTCTTCCCAGCTCAGTTCGCCACCTTCTTAACTCTCTGGGCCTCCTCTCTTATCTTGTTCCCTCTCCAGCCACTAGCTCTGTCTATTCTATTTCCCCTTCTAAGTGAGATTTATTCATCCTACCTTAGATCCTCTATGTTACTTATCTTTGAGCCTGTGCCTCATAGTATGCTTATCCTGTACCATATACTCACTTACAAGTGAATACATACCATGTGTCTCTTTCTGGGTCTAGGATACCTCACTGAGAAGGATCTTTTCAGTTCCATCCATTTGCCTGCAAATTTCACGATTTCTTTGATTTTAATAGCTTAGTAGTATTCCTTTTGTGTAAATGTGCCATAGTTTCTTCATCCATTCTTTGATTGAAGGATATCTGGGTTGTTTCAAGATTCATGCTATTGTGAATAAAGCTGCTATTAACATAGTTGAGCAAGTGTCCTTGTTGTATGGTAGAGAGTCTTTTGTGTATATACTCAGGAGAGGTATAACTGGGTTTTGAGGCAAAGATATTCCCAATTTTCTGAGAAAGTGCCAGATTTATTTTCAAAGTGTTTGTACAAGTTTACAGTCCCACCAGGAATGGAAGAGGGTTCCCCTTTCTCCACACCCTTACCAACATGTACTGTCACTTGAGTTTTTGATATTAGGCATTCTGATGGGTGTGAGAGGAAATTTCAGAGTCCTTTTGATTTGCATTATCCTGATAACTAAGGAAGTTGAGCATTTCTATAAGTGCTTCTCAGCCATTCAAGATTCCTCTGTTGAGAATCTCTATTTAGTTCTGTGCCCCATTTTTAATTGGGTTATTTTGTCTATTTGGTGTTTGATTTCTCGAATTCATTACATATTTTGTATATTAGCCCTTTTTAGGATGTAGGATTAGTGAAGATCTTTTCCCAGTCTGTAGATTTGTTGGCTTCTGGGCCAAGACTTAAAGGAGCATTTCTAGTCAGACAATGAACATTAGGAAGAGAATGGCAGGGTAGTTTCAATCACAGATATTTGATTTCTCTTTTTTGGAGGCAAAATACAAAAACCAAGGTTAAAGCATTCACTTAGTATAAACATTTTTGTCTTAGTTTTGACTTCTTAATTTTATGTATATGTGTGTAGAACATACATACTAAAACATATATGTGTATATAATGTGATAATACATGCATACATATTTGTAAAATTCTTTGGTATCTTGGGGATTTGAATGTGGCTTAATCCTAACCTTCTCTACTATGTATGTGTTTGTTTCCTCCAAATACATTTTTATGCTTTTAATAGGCTGTTATTTTCAAAGCATTTTGAGACCATTAAAAGATTTTGAAAATGCTTCTTAGAAGCTAACGAAAAACAAATATTATTGTCTACTGCTTAATAGCCAGAACTGCAATAATATGCTCAAGAATTATTTTCTCACCTCATTACCACTTAATTGAATTAAAGCTAAATTTGTATTTTTGCTGCATAATTAGGAATTATAGGTAAGGGACAGAAATGTCCTCATTAGTGGCCATCGGTTTGTAAGGCAGTGGTAACAGTACAGCCCCCATGAATGCAATAGCAAAGGCATGCACAGAGCACAGACAATATCAGTGCCAAGACATAACTGTTCCTTGTTGAGGTGAGACAATAGATCACTTGGCAACAGGTCACAGAGCCATCATTGCCTTGGCCACCATTTCTCAATCTGTGAGTCATGACCCCTTTAGGGGTTCAAGTAACACTTTCATAGGGGTCAACTAAGACCGTCCTGCATATCATATATTTGTGTTTGTTCATAATAGTAGCAAAATTACAATTATGAAGTAGCAATGAAAGACATTTTTTTGGTTGGGGCTCACAGCAACATTAGGAACTGTATTCAAGGTCACAGTGTTAGGAAGGTTGAGAACCACTGTTCTAGGCCCATATTGAGGCAGTTAAGTCTTAGCTGTAAACTTGATGGCATTAGGCACACGCAGGAGATTAGTTGGAATGCAACTCTGTTGTATCTGTGGGAAGGGTCTCATAGTGAAGAGAAAAGATCACCAAGGGCTGTGCCCCTGTGAGTTGTATCTTGCGCTAGCCTTTGCAGGTGTTCTCTGTCTCTGCTTCTTGGTCACTGTCTCACTAATTGCGCTGGTTCTGCAAATCTTCCCTAGCAGGTTAGATTCACACTTCTGATCTCCTAAGCCAAAATAAATCTTACTCCTTTTTCAATTACTCTTTCCATGATTTTAGTGATAATTATGCAACAGTAACTAATACACCTATTTCATCACACACTTCAACTGAAATTCATGATCCTGTCAAGAAATATCACACAGATATATGTCTACAGAACCCATTCATAAGCAGATTATGGATCCTGTATCCAGCTTTCTGGGCAAGCCAACTGATGATTAGGAGGTAGGATTCATGCCGAGTTTTCCTAGAGAACCGAAGTAGAATTGATAATTAGCCCTATGTACTGCTCTGAAAAGAAAGACCTCCTATCCCTCGAATGTGAGTAACTTCTTCTTCCTTTTTTTTCTTCTGCATATTCTGCTATTGCTGTTTATGTTATAACAACAGTGCCATTGATATCCACATGTTGGAATCATTGAGAAGGCATGGACAAGGCATAGCTATTATTGAAAAGATAGCATCCAAAAGAAGATCTAACCTACAGGCAGAACAGTGTCAGAACTCAACACAAAGTAGAGCAGTCCAAATCACTCAAGAGCAAGAAGTTATCTAGGCAGCGAGAAGAAAAAAAAAAAAACTTGAACAGAAAAATGGGAAGTGATCTGAATGTCGCAAAGGTAGGTAAATGTTTAAAGTGCTTATTCCTTTTAGCCTATATCATGCTCTTGTTCATTTAATAATTTTCTGGTTTGCTATATTTATTTACATGTATATACACATATATGGGCCTGAGTGTGTCGCAGAATGCACAGCAATGTCAGAGGACAACGTGCTAGAGTTTGTTCTCTCCTTCTACAGCATGACTTCTGAAATATGATGATTAAACCCAGGCACACAAGGTTGGAAGCAAGCACCTGTACATGCTAAGCCATCTCAATGACCACCATAGTTCTCTCTCTTTCCCTCTCTCTGAACTTTTTATGTAAATGAAGAGCTAAAGATGACCTTCTCAGCAAGCACTCTTACCCATTGAGCCATATCCAAAACACTCAATATAATCTTCTAATAGTTATCCTAGTCAAGCACTGTGAGGTGAATGAAGATTTCTAATGGTAGCTTGTCTGGGTCAGAGCACAACCTGAAGGAGTTGGTTCACTTTTTCCATCTGTGGATCCTGGACACTGAACTTAGGTTATCAAACCTGGCAGCACAAGTCTATACTTGCTAAGCCATTTTACACACCTTAGATACAAATCTATCTTGAAAGTAAAGAAAACAATAGCATTTGCCTCTTATAATTACATTTATAATATCATGTGTTAGCTAATTAGTTTGTTTCGTGAGATTGCCAATGTTTTGGTGCAGATTCAGCAACAATAACCATGACAGGTATATGTAGTAAGGGGAACTGGGATCACCATGGGAACAGAACAGGACAGAAGATATGATTCACACTCTTAAGAAATCTAATCTTAAGGAATTGAGAGATGTCTGCCTATATGGAGAGTAGTGTGTCATGACTCCTACATGCGATTCAAATAAAACAGCCTAGAAGCATTGCAGAAAGTTGTTTTTATTGGAATAATTCAGAAAGCTTTAAGAAGGAGGATGTCCCAATAAATTCTGGAGGATAAATCAAATTTGACAGAGGTAGCCAGAATGGGCACAGTGGGAAAAATTCAGCAAAGTACATAAAGGCACATAAGTGTGCAAAGGTAACTGGGAAGAAACTGATATGTCTGCCAGACTGATGGCAACATAATCTACATTTAATAAAGGGTGCTGCTAAAGCTGAAAAGGAGACCAGGGACAAAACAGACACTCAGTGGCAGGTTATGGAAACCATGGTCTACCAGGTTGCCTAAAGTGAAGGAAAATGCCACTTTCATTCTTGTTCTCTACCTCCGCTCCCACAGTGGCAGCTGTCTAGAGGTAAATTGCATTCAGGGCCCTGTGTCTCGTTTTTATGAATTATTAGTTCAGCCTTTCAGTGGGGTGAAAATATAGTGTGTGCTGCATGGCACACACTAGGGAAATTTATGTTGCATAGCTAAACATCATGTCTGTCTACCTCTTCCCAGTAATCTCCAATAATACCCAAATGGGCCTTTTATTTTAAACATCTGGAGAGCCTTATGGTGGTTGAGAATTAAGGTGCCGAGAGAAGAAAACAGCTCAGCCATAAAGTCTGCCAGATAAACAAAGCTTTCTTTGGAGCATTAACTCCTTTGCTGAGAAATCTCTGTTCCTCAAAATGCACTTAGTAACTTAACGTCTCCATCTCCAGGTACACTTTTCTTTTGCAAATACTCTCTTGGCATTTAATGGAGCTATTAAGGTAGGAAGCTATGAGGTATTAGCATAGAAAGACCATTGCCAGCGGAAAAGATGAAAGAGGCCTACTTGCACAAGGCGTGCTCACCTCATCTCCATGTCCCCTCCTAGCACTTGCTTTTGTTTTATAACAGCAAAAATCCCCATTGTGGGTGTTAGTAATTTTAGCTAGATAATAATTCTGGTGGCCCTGTCACAAACTGCCAAAAGGCGTTAACTCAGGGAGGGCAACCACAAGACTAGAATGGAAAATAATCAAGTAGTTTGTTTTTAATATACACAACCATTTGGTGAATAGAGACTACTGGGTTTTAGCTTCTCAGAGGCCTCTATAGGGTTGCTTCTTGCCCTAGGATGGCGGAGGAGGGGCTGCAGTTTTCGAGAAACCTGAGCATTTGACAGTGTCCCTCGCTGCTCTGAAGTTTTGGACACAAGGCACGTCCTCAGTCTCAGGTCCTATGCCTTCATCAGTGAGAACCCATTGGAAGAACACAAAGCAGCACTCAACAATCCTATGACTGAATTGCTGTACAGCCAATGGTCCTTCTCCCACATGGCTCCTCCCAGGATGTGGGCTGGAGAAGAGGAGAGTCTTAAGCTTTTTGATACCTGTTCCTATCACGTAAATGGGCATTCAAGTGACTGCGTGGTGTTCATTTTCTGTTGCTAAATAGAAAACTATCCCAATATTTTTTATTAAAATAGCTCATATCACCTCAGAATTACTGTGCTTTGGGGGCTCAGTGGATCTTCTGCTTTGGGTCTCTCAGATTATACCGAGGCACTATCCAGGGCTGATTTCTATCAAACATTCAACGGGAGATGAATCTTCCATCCTCAAGCTGTTGGAAGAACTTAGTTCCCTGAAGCCAGAGGACTCACATCAACTTTATCCTTTGATTCTTACAAGAGCAAGACCCCAGAGAGAGTATGCTGTCAAGCTAGAATGTCACACAAAATCACTCAGCCACACAATGCCTGTCACCATTGTGCATTACAATAAATTGCTCCAAATTTCAAGTTCTACTTCTCTTAAGGGGATTATTTGAAAGTCTGGATATTGGAAACTGAGTTTGTAAACGTTTCCCGTCCTTGCTCGCAATACAATTGTGTGTGTGTGTGTGTGTGTGTGTGTGTTAAGCTCACTCCCCCAAAATCTGTTTTGATTCGATATTTAATTTCTAATCATCACAACATTAAACCTGCTGTGGTGCCTGCCAAATCTTGTAATTATTTTATATATTAAGCACATTTGCCTCATAAGTTTTAGATGTGTGATGGGCAGAAGTGCATCCTGTTAAACAATACAGCCAAGGTGCTGACCATGGACTTGGAGAGCAGAACAAACTCCTGATCAAAAGACTATTCTCTGACCTTGGTGAAATGCTTACATTCCAGCTGGGTTGGTGCAACCAATTTGGCTATGGGACCACCCCAGGAAGGCTTCTTAGCACTGAAGAGATGGGAAGAATCAGTCTTCAATTAGACACTGACCTTCTCAGCAAAATCCATTCCCCTCGTACAGAGCTACAGCCATGTAGGCTCATAAGTCTGTCCATTTTTCAAAATTATTCAGAAAGCCATAACTTTTCTCTTTAAAAATCTCTTTTCTAATCATGCTTTGTTTGACACTTTGGGCTTCCCCAACATCTTAGGCCTCCTTACTCTTTCTGTGTAGTCTCCCTCTCTAGCATGTGGCTGCTTATCCGTCATCCGTCCTGTGTCTGACTTCTGTGAGAGCTTACTTAGCACAGCTTTTGTACCTTTTCTTCCCCATTCTCCTCCACTGGGCAGCAGCTGAACTTTATAGCACACCTGCAATGGGGTTGTGCTATACTTAAATTTTCCATTTGAGTCCACTCCGTCCTTTTATGACTAAGACTAAGAACCTAAAAATGGGACCTTGGTTTTGCTCATATCAAAACTACACAATAGTATGAGTTGACTGAACAAATGAGTTAAGTAATGGAGAGGCTACAGACATATGTCACTCCCTAGTAGGATCCATGAAAGGATAGTATATCATCTTCTTTCATTAAATAGTTTTCTTCCATGAATGGGTTAACTTGAAAATGAATAAGTCAGCAGCTCCTATACTAGAAACTATTTCCTTTCTTTGAACTTGTCAGTAAAAATGATTCTGTATTAAAAAGATATTTTAAATAGTAATAGAATTATATTACTTCTTCCCTTCAACTCCTGCCATATTCCACCACTCTCAATTCGATAGCCTCTTTTCCTTTGGTTATATTGTTACATACTTTTATATGTATGTGTATATATGCACAAATATATAAATATAACCAGTTAAGTCAGTTTTTGTGTGTTTAGCTCCAGGACTGACCACTATGCATCAGAAAACCAATGAGGATCTTCGTCCTTGGAGTTACACAAAGCATAAAAAGGTAGCAATAAAAATAACTACCTAGACTAGTGCCATTTGTTTGTCTTTGGTCTGGATGTTTCTGGACCCTCTTTCTTCCATGTCTTCTGCATCCTTCCAACCTGGTGTTGCTTCTTCCTAACTTGTGCACATGATTATATGTTAAGTCAATCCTCTTTAAACCTTTCAACTTGATTCCATTTGGCTACCTGCCCTAGGTTGCTTTCTATCACCGTGAAAAACACAATGACAAAAGGCCATTGGGAAGGAAGATGTTTATTTCATCTTACACTCCCAGGTCACAGGCCACCACTGAGGGAAGTTGGGACAGAAACCATGGAGGGATGCTTCTTCTTAACTTACCCAATTCTCAGTCTCATCTAGCTTTCTTATGAAACAATGGCCCATGTGACTTGGTATGATGCCACCCACAGTAAGCAGGGCTTACTGAAAAGATGGCTCAGTGGTTAAGAACACTGACCGCTCTTCCAAAGGTCCTGAGTTCAAGTCCCAGGAATCACATGGTCACTCAGAACCATCTATAATTGGATCTGATGCTCTTTTTCTGGTATGTGTGAAGACAGAGTTCTCTTTCTCTCTCTGTCACACACACATGCACACACACACACACACACACACACACAAACACACACACACTTGTGAGCCACCAGGTGGTTTCTGGGAATTGAACTGCTAAAGTTTTCTTGAGGCTTCTTTTTTTTTTCAGTTCACTCTATATTGTGTCAAATTGACAATAAAATCTAACCAGCAGAACCACAGATTCTTTTACCTTGCATAATCCTGAATCCCTGTTTTGCTATGTTTTGCTATTCTCAGTCAATTTTACTACATTTTCTCATAGGCACACCCACATGTGGACTCTGGTGCAACAGTGTCCGCTCCATTCTGCCTGCCTAACAATGAATGGCTTGTTATAATATGTGTAGTTCCCACACCTTCAAAGTGGTGACTCTAGGACTTCACATCCTTCAGAGAAAATGTGCAATCTTCTTGAGAAGGGTTGGATTGAGCACTTACTATTAAGCTTCAAGTCCTTACAACTCTTTTACACAGGAGCAACCATTAACAGACTGCATTTCTTTATGCCAACATCTCAGCTAAGGGACCACATATCCTCATTTTTGAAAGTAAATATGGATTCCATCTTTCCTTCATTCACCTATTTCTCCCACGAATAGTAATTAGTAATCACAAGAACAATGCTTGAGCACACATATGATCCAGTCCATGATCATAAACAACCTGAGCATTCATTTAACTTTACCATCATTCCATGCTTTTATGTCTGGCCACATGGTTTCATTGGGACAAGAAACACTTATCATCTCTAAGCTGTAAATGTAGGAGCCAGGATGCATCTTCTATCATTCTTCAGCAATCCTTTAAGAGTCTGCTACTAATATGGCATGCTTGAATAGCTCATGACTCCCTGCATAGCAGAATATATTTCCTCAAGTCACATGAGTATCTTAGGCCTATGGATAAATGACAAAAGCTTACTTATACTAAGTCAGTGATGCCAATGAATCATGGGTAAATGATGTTTAAAGATGAGTGACGATGTAGTTGATTCACGTAGAGGACTTCACTAATGTATGTAAGGTACTAGATTCCATCTACAAGAAAGATATAAAAAACATATGGAGAAATTTCTGGAGCCAATAGTCTACTACCTGACTTATCCTAGGATATAAGTATAATTAAAATGGCCTTAGAGGTGTGCTTTCAAGGAAGGGGAGTAATAAGTGTTATAAAATGTTTAAAGGGAATACTGGAATGAAAAGGGTCTTGCTTAGTTAGAAGAGTGAAGAACAAGGCAGACGATGGATAAATAACATAAGGGCATTTCAAAATGGTCACATGAAAACCTGCTACTCTAAAAGCTAAAAGAGAATTACTCAAAAATAGGCCAGAGATGTCCCTATTAAACACTAGAAGCTAACTAATAAAAGGCACAGCAGCAGGAATGGGCCTCTTCTTTTGGAGTTGTTGGACAGTAAGACACCATAGATGGCTAAATAATAAAGCCTATTGCCGTTGCTCTTAATTACCCTCCATAACTTGACAGTAAGACCTTATTTCTTAAGATGCCACATACTTGAGCCATATAACATGGAGAAATCAAGTTGATGCTCACTTTGACAGTACATCCTACTACCTAACACTTATGCTATACATGCTAGTGAAGTGGAAAAACAATCATCTCTCTTGAGCTTGTTAACTGAACTTGTTAGCTGCAATAATGAGGACTATAGTAAGACAAGACCCCTGATGCATATTCCAAATGGTTAATTTATAAATATGCTAAAGCATTATACCTATGACTGCTGAGAAGCCACCATTACTCAGGGCTCAGTATCCCATTGGTATAAGACCTAAATCTCCCCATGGCAGCCACTTCTACATACCTGTTAGTTTGAATGAGAAATGTTCTCCATAGGCTCAGATATTGAACAATTGACCCTCAGCTGGTGGTGCAGTTTGGTGAGGTTTAGTGTCATTCCTTTTCCACTCTCCATCCCTTAACAGCATGATCACCTTCAATCAAACTGGAGGTGTGAGAGGAAATATAAGGCAGCCGGTGATAATGGAGACCTCAGGCATCTGGTGAGCCCAAGAAGAAATAGAGTTCTTGGGAGGCAGACTTCATTGAGGATCTGTTTAATTGGGGAGAACAAAGGATATTTAAACCTTTGGGGGAGTGGGTAGAGGGTTTCGAGGTGAGTGAACATCACTGGCAGAGGCCAAGGTGCAGTGAATGCCTTATTTGCATGAAGAAAAATTTCAGTGTTTTCTGGACATGATCTTATAAGGAGAGAGGAAGTTTAAGTTGAAACCTGGCCATGAGGATAAGTCACTTCCTCAAGGGTGGCAAAGGTGAGGGACAAAAGGCTAAGTGCATCAGTACATGCAGGCCAAGAACAATGGGGTCCTACTCCTTCCAGTCTCAAGATGAGATTTCTGGGGTTTGGATATGCTTCGACCTCACTCTTATTCTAGGTCAGTTCTCCCACTGTACGGCTTCCCCAGCCCAACTCTTTAGGAGCCATGGTCTTGCTAGAGGATGTGCATATCTAGAGATAGACCTTGAGAGTTTATGGCCTTGATCTACTTCTAGTTTGTTCTCTGCTTCTACTTCATATTTGTCATTGAGATGTGACCTCTCAGCTCCCTCTCCCTACCATGTTGCCTGCCTCTTGAACATATGTCTTATCATCATGATAGGTTCTTAACAGTCTGGAACTGTAAGCCAAATTTACTTTCTCTTCCTTAATATGCCTTGGGTCATGGTGTTATAGTACAGAAAACTAACTAAATATCAGAGGAGAAAGCTATGGTGGATATTTTCTGCACATAGTATCAGCATTCACACTGAGACTAGGAAGGAAGGTCATTTTCCTTAGCCTAGCCAGGGAAAGGCTTTACAACTCATATGAAACTGAGGCATTATATTTTTTATCTTGGTTGTGCCCATGTCAAATATTATACATTGGTTCAAGTCTTCTCCATACCCACATATCTCCTTTTCTTATATCTTAAATGTGCAGGGTGGACTTTCACATGTAGACCAGGAGATTGAAGCTTTGAAGGTTGTCAAAGATTGTTTTTGCAATATTAGCAGGAGGAACAAGCATCTTGCTTTTCTATAATGTGCTCACAGTTGAGCCATATCTATGCTGTTTTTATTATAGTTCCAAACACCCAGAAGGTGGGCTCCAATTAACTCTTGTCTAAACTTCATATCTTGAACTCATCCTAAATAACTGAATGTACCCCAATGGGTCAGCAGATTGACAAGTATTTGTTGAAACAGAGAGACTCATTAGTGTAAACAGATATGATATGACCAAGACATTAGATGTAGAAGTATAAGTAAAATAGGGAATATTCTCTGACAGGTTTTCCCTACATAGATACAATTACTGGAGTCCTCAGAAATGAAGCCTCTGGGTTATTTGAGACAGGTTTTTTTTTTTTTTTAAAAAAATAGACATGCCAACGTGGGAGGGAAAAAGATCATTAGGCCTCAACCTTACACAAAGAATTATAGGCAAATATAGGCAACAAAGAACTATAGAAATGGGAGTCAGAGAAATAGTCTACAGAGAGAAAAACACAGCAATATGTTTTCTAATACCAAAGAGTCAATGTTGAAAACATACATACAATAATATTTTACATAGTGAACAGCTTAGATTTAGGAATATATATATATATATGTATATATATATGTATATATATATATATTATAGCTATATCATATCTATAGGTATATGACATAGATATATGATATATTATATATCACTACATGTATCATATATCACTATATATATCATATATCACTATATATATGGTAGATAGATATAGATTTATATAGATAAATGCATGTTGACAATTAATGAAAAAGGAAGCATGAATTTAAAATAGCAAGGGTGTTATATGTGAGAGATTGGAGGAAGGAAAAGAGAGAATGAAAAGATGTTATCCTAATCTCAAAAAATTAGAAATTTTATAGAGCAAGAGTTTTGAAAACTGCATGGTACTGGCATAGAAACACAATGGTGGATCAATGGAACCAAATAGAGGACCCAGAAATAAACCCACACACTTATGGACACCTGATCTTTGACAAAGATGCCAAAACCATACAATGGAAAAAAGATAGCATCTTCAACAAATGGTGCTGGTCCAACTGGATGTCTACATGTAGAAAAATGAAAATAGATCCATACTTATCACCCTGCACAAAACTGAAGTCCAAGTGGATCAAAGACCTCAACATAAAACCAGACACATTAAATCGGCTAGAAAAAAAAAGTGGGGAATACCCTAGAACTCATTGGGACAGGAGAAAACTTCCTGAACAGAACACCAACAGCACAGGCTCTAAGAGCAACAATCAATAAATGGGACCTCATGAAACTGAAAAGCTTCTGTAAAGCAAAGGACACTGTCATCAAAACAAAACGACTGCCTACAGATTGGGAAAGAATCTTCACCAACCCTTTATCTGACAGAGAACTCATATCCAGTATATATAAAGAACTAAACAAGCTGAAAATCAGCAAACCAAGTAATCCACTTAAAAAATGGGGAACAGAGCTAGACAGAGAATTCTCAATAGAGCAATATCAAATGGCTGAGAAGTACTTAAAGAAATGCTCAACCTCATTATCCATTAGAGAAATGTAAATCAAAACAACCCTGAGATTTCACGTTACACCCATCAGAATGGCCAAGATCAAAAACTCAAGTGACAACACATGCTGGAGAGGTTGTGGAGAAAGGGGAACCCTTCTCCACTGCTGGTGGGAATGTAAATTTGTACAACCACTCTGGAAAGCAATCTGGCGCTTTCTCAGACAACTGGGAATAGCTCTTCCTCAAGATCCAGCCATACCACTCCTAGGCATATATCCAAAAGAGGCTCAAGTATACAAAAAGGACATTTGCTCAACCATGTTTGTAGCAGCTTTATTTGTAATAGCCAGAAGCTGGAAACAGCCCAGATGCCCCTCAACTGAAGAATGGATGCAGAAATTGTGGTACATCTATACAATGGAATATTACTCATCAATGAAAAATAAGGAAATCATGAAATTTGCAGGTAAATGGTGGGAGCTGGAAAGGATCATCCTGAGTGAGTTGTCCCAGAAGCAAAAAGACACCCACAGTATATACTCACTCATATAGACATACAACATAGGACAAACCCACTAAAATCTATGCATCTAAAGAAACCAAGCAAGAGAGAGGACCCTAACTAAAATGTTCAATCCCCACCTGAAAGGCAAAGAGGATGGACATCAGAAGAAGAAAACAGGAAACAACCTAGAAACCTGCTACAGAGGGCCTCTGAAAGCCAGAAGAAGAAAACAGGAAACAAACTAGGAACCTACCACAGAGGGCCTCTGAAAGCCTCTGCCCTGCAGACTATCAAAGCAAATGCTGAGCCTGATGGCCAACTGATAGGCAGAGTGAATGGAATTTTATGTAAGAAGTGGGAAATAATAAGAGCTGGAGAGGACAGGAACTCCACAAGGAGAGCAACAGAACAAGAAAATTTGAACATAGGGAACTTCCCAGAGACTCATACTCCAACCAAGGACTATTCATGGAGATAACCTAGAACCCCTACACAGGTGTAGCCCATGGCAGTTCAGTGTCCAAGTGGGTTACATAGTAATGGGAAGAGGGACTGCCTCTGACATAATCTGATTGGCCTGCTCTTTGATCACTTCCCCCTGAGGGGGGAGCAGCCCTACCAGGCCACAGAAGAGGACAATGCAGCCACTTTTGAGGAGAACTGATAGACTAAGATCAGAAAGGAGAGGAGAACCTCCCCTATCAGTGGACTTGGGGAGTGGCATGCATGCAGAAACAGGAGGGAGGGTGGGAACGGGAGGGGAGGAGGGAGGGGCTTATGGGGGGATACAAAATGAATAAAGTGTAATTAATAAAAAATAAAAAAATGAATAACATTTAATGCTCTCAAGGTTTATGTTTCCTTTGGCTAAGTGCCTCTTTCTTCCTCATGCTTCCTCTATACACTTACTGGCTGCCTTCTTATGCTTGGAATGCCATAACTGCCACATGGGTGCCTGTGGGATGGGCTGTCGTTGCTGTAGGATGGGCCTCAGAAAGGTCTATTTTCTGAGATTTTGTTCTCAGCCCACAGAGTTAGACAGCCTGGTGTCCTTCCAGAGGACTACCATTGCACAGCTGTCACCTTCCTGGTGCTTGTTTTGTGCCAAATCTGACATAATAGCAGTTAAACTGAAAGTTAAAATGGGAACAAACTTGGATCCCTCAGCTATGCATCCATTTAAGTTTTCTCCTATTTTATTAATTTATTATACATTTTTTTCAAGTACTTAAATTCATTGCCCACACCCCTGGAAGACAAAGACACTCTTCCTAAACACAGCCCAGGAACCAATGAACCTGCCATGCCTTCACCCCACCTACAGTTTCCCAAAATCTTCCCCTAAGCACCTATAACTACCTAAGTCTAGATTTTACTGATCTCAAAAATTCTCACTCAAAATGCTAACAGAAAGAGTCTGGGTATATATAAAAATGCAACTGTCCATCTCTTGATTCTTCTTGTTCTGATGTTTTGAATTGACACACTGGGACACCCAAGGAATTGAAATGTCCTCCCCATGTCTTAGTTAGGGTTTTATTGCTGTGAAGAGACACGACAAGACAACACTTGTTAGAAACAAAACAAAACAAAAACAAAAACATTTAATTGGGGCTGGCTTACAGTTTCAGAAGTTTAGTCCTTGATCATCATGGTGGATGACATGTGTGCAGACAGACATGGTGCCGGAGAAAGAGCTGAGAGTTAAACATCTTGATCCAAAGGGAGCAAACAGAGACCATAAGTAACACTTGGCATAGCTCGAGCATATAAGACCTCAGAGCCCAACCCTGTAGGGACAAACTCCCCCAACAAAGCCATACCTACTCTAGTAAGGCCATACCAGTCCGTATGGGACAAGCATTCAAACACATGAGTCTATAGGGGCCATTTCAATTCAAACCACCACACCCTTTATCCATTTCTTTGTTCCTTAATTCTTATTTCTTTCATTACTTCTGTTTCTTCCTTTTATTTCTTCATTCAGGAGAAGTAATGGCAAATATTTTCTATACACTACCAATATTCACATGTAAACAAGGGGAAAAGGCTTTCACCTATCCCAGTCCCTGGTCTCAGGAAGGCTTTGTTAATAGTACGGGGCTGAGGCATTGCAGTGCTTGATATGTGTCCATGTCGAAAAATACACATTCACTCATGCCTTCACTTACTTCCTAAATGATACTGAACACAAATATACTCTCCAGTGCTTAGCTCATGTGTCCTTCCACAAGCCCCTCATTTTCTTGAATGTCCCACACACCACCAGCCATGGTCTCAATGCTGAAGCTTCTCTGTCACAGACACCAAGACACGGCCCAACCACACTTGATACTCAGTGATATGACTTTGAGATATTGGATCTTCTTTGTTTTTTTACCTAACCTTGGAACTAAAATTGACAGGGGTAGGTGAACTTGATCTTTGTGTAGTCATAGCCCAGGCAGATTTGGTGTATCTAAAATTTGATTGACCTTTACAGAATAAAGGTACAAAAAAAAAAAAAAAAACAAAAAAAAAGATAATGAAATTTTACCTACACAAATAAAGGGAATGAGCATAACAAAGTGTGTTTGGATAGGTTCAGGACCCTTAGTCCCTGGTTCCTAAGCAGATATTCCCCTCCAAGGCCCTAGAAAAATTCTGAACGCTTTTCAAACCATTCTCCATTTGGCTTGCCTTTACCATTGTGCTCTATCTCTCATGTCTTGTACTTAAAAAAATTTCCTGAAGAATATGCTCCAATGGCAGTTGAAAGCCACTGTGGGAGGAAGAATCACATTGCTTTATGTATGTGGCTGTTGGTAGGTTGTTCGTGCCCCAGTGGATAAACCCCATGCCCATGCACATATAGGAAACACTAATTGCATGCACACATACACACATACACACACATCACTATATATGTATGTGTGTATATATATATATATATTGTAAATATATATATATATTTACAAAAGGAGGATGGGAAATTGAAAGGACAATATGTAGTTTAGAAGAATGAGTGAGAGAGATATATAATCAAGACTCACTGTATACAATTATGAATTTTTTAAGCAATACATTAAAAACTACAATTTTAAAAATAATGTTCTCATTTGACAAAAGAGCCACCTCAAAATATGAATACAAAGACTCAGAATGTTTTTTTTAATGTAAAACAAAATAGAAATTACAAGAAGTGTTTCAAACAAGCAAAGAAAGCTGCTGAGAGAAATCTGGAGAGAAACAAAGCACGATTCAATGTCCCTAAAATTTTGCTGCCCTGCAGCTGCCTCTTCTTTACCAGCGAGCGCTCCACTGTGGTGTATTGTGAGACTGCAGCAATCATATACTGGAGCAAGGAAGCTGCACCATCCAGTTATGTGGTCTGTTGTCTCATTATTCACCCAAGCTAACCCCACCTGCCACCCACCCCTCTCAGTTTCACTTTACGATTGCAGACTCACCCTCTCTGCTTCACAGGACAGTTATGACCCATTCCAAGTCACCCCAGAATCACATTCATTTCAATAGGCAACGTGGCTCACTTCAATTATGTATTTGGAAATAGTATTCTCCTCAACCACAGTCCACTTCAGTCAACATTTTCACAGGCTCATGCTGAAATGCTTGATCTCCAGCTGATGTACCATTTCTGAAAATGGGCTACGACTGGAGAAAGCAGCTTGCTGAGGATCTGACCTGGAGGGTTATGTGTCCTGGCCCCACTTTCAGCTTGAGTTCTTTCTACTTTCTTATCCACAGAGATGTGAGTGTACCTGTGTGTGCCTGTGCGTGTGTGTGTGTGTGTGTGTGTGTGTGTGTGTGTGTGTGTGTGGGTGGGTGTGTTTCAGGGGGAGCTTTGCTGAAGCTCTTGTCAACATGGATCGGGACTACCTGTCAATCAAGAACCAAAATAAACCAATAAACCACCCCCCACTTCAGTTACTTTTGTCAAGTATTTGGTAACAAAAACAAACAGAAGAAAAACAAATAAAAAAATCAAAAACCAAACCAAAATAAACAAACCATAAGAGCTAATGTAACTGCTAAGGGCTAGGGCCACTGAAATCACCCAGACTACTGCAACAAGCCTTCATGGCTCAGACCTGTGGGTCTATGACTTACGGAATTCAATCCTTGGCTTCCAATCTCCCACACAAGAATATAAGAACATCTAGTTCTGACTTTTCCCATTGAAAGGTAAGTAGAGGACATTTAACAAGACTGCTGTAAGAATAACCCATGGCGTTCTCTCAGAAAGAAGTCGTTCCAAGGCAGGACAAGTTCTGCTTAGCTGGTCTGGCCATACTCAGACATCAAAGGGAAAATACAGTGGTCACGGGACTGACAATGGAGCAGGGAGTGGGTGTTGTAAGAGCCTGAGGAGGTTCAGTGAGCACATTGGGTATTCCAACTGAACACCCTCAAGTTGAACTGGACTAAGGATCCGTAAGTCTGGAATGTGGGTGTCTCTTTCCTAGAGAATGATTTTAAATTTATTAGGTATAGGTGCTATTCATGGTCATAGTATATAGAAAAATGACTCCAGAGGACATATAGATGGAACAGTGAAATTAGAGTGTGTCTTGAGATGCATTTAGTCTTAGTGACTGGGAGCATAATAATAATAATAAAATAAAATACGCAAATAAAAACAGAAATGGAATTGACAGCAGAGTAGAACCCTGAACAGCAAGCCAACAAGGAATATGAACCAGGGGACTGGACATCATGAGGAGACAGAATCCCACCAACACATAAACAGAGAAATCGAGACATGGGGTGTAATTATCAGAGTATTGAAAACAAGAAACAAAAATTACAAATCTGTCAGAGAGGCCAGAGGATCCTATTGCTACTGTAAACCTCCTGCTGATTTTGCTTTGAGTTTAGCCGTTTACAGGTATAAAAGCTAGTCTTCACTCACAGAACAAAAAGCAATAACAAATAGCCAATGGATTTTGATATCACAGTTTATTTTCCCAACCCGGAGCTCTACTTAGCTTGATGCCTTCAAGAAACACGAAAACCCATAGAAAAACAAGTAAGTACACAAATACAAAAACTAGAGGTAGAAAGTGTGCTGTGGTTTTGGAGGTATATATTAAAACTTCTCTGCAAGTCTGCGGACCTCAAATGAATGGAAGAACTGGACTGTGAGAAATCATAATGGCTTAGAAATTCCTGACCTACACAGGATATATCTGGCTCTACTCTGCAGTGCAGGTGTGCATGTTTGTGTGGAACCGCATGTTGCTCCACCAAGCCTCACAGAGCCCAGCACCAGACATGCTCCTTTTATCTGCTTACTTTCCACAAATTCATAAAAAAAACATCAGTGTGAAAGTTGAGGCTTCTCTCAGAGTTAAAAGTCTCCAAAATCTGATCTGTTAATGGATGGAAAGAACACTGGACACAGGGATACTAAGATGCTCTAAGGGAACACCTGGCATGATTCATTTTCATTTTCAAATCAGCTGGATTAAAGACCACCTAGACATCTCTTGGAGTATCTGTAAGGATATTTTTATGGAGGTGGAGACTCAGGTGCACAGGCCAACTATGAATATAGACAGCACCATACCACAGATGGGGTACACAGCCTACATGAAAAATGGAGACAAATGGCAAAATCCAACTAACCCCAACATGATTTCTATTTGCTACTTGGGGACACTTTGTGCCCAGCTGCCTCTCACTCCTGTCACCATAGCGAGAGACTCTTTTCTCTCCTTGCTTTTCTTCCAATGGTGCACTGTATCCTCCAACCTTGATCCAAAATCAGCTCTTACTTTAAGTTTCTTTTGCCAGACATATTGTCAATGAGAAATGTAACTAATACAGAGCCCAGACTGAAACAGATAATATATGAATCATCTTAGGGTGTATGGCTTTCCAAAGAACACCAAAAACACTTCCAGGAAGTGGGAGAGCAATATGAGTTTCCTGGGAGAAATCAGCTTTAGGTGAATGGAAACCATCTTGTGATTCCCAATGGTAGAGTCTGAAATTTGTGCATGGAGAGTCCACATTCTGCATTTCTGCAGAGTCTGAGGAAGTGCCACCCTAATCTCTTTCCTCCTTGCTTCACACAGTTTCCATAATCAGATGAAGAGAAAAAGCCATTGTCCTTAGAAAAGAAAAAGCTAAAACTTCTCAGTGCATCTGGGCAGGGGTGAAAAACTCAGCATCCAACATGTAATATCATAGACTCTGCTGTGTAATATCACAGACTTTAAAGCAGGAGAGATTACCTGGGGATTTAATGAACCAAGCCCTACAGCTGTAAAGCTAATTCTGACATCTATTCCATGAAACTATAGTAAAGATTAAATATATAGTTTCAAGAAAGTGCTTTAAATAGTACTAGAGGCATACAGAACATTGAAACAGTATTGGTTATGAACTCGGATACCGAGAACCTTGTTCACAGTTTCCTGTGAGCTAGGTGATCAGCTCCAAGCACCTTGTTGTAAGAGCCCATGTGTCCCGTTGGCTTTTCCTGTTTTTTTTTTTTTCTTTTTCTTATTAAAATAGATTCTTTTTTCATGTGAAACATCCTAACAACAGTTTCTCCTCCTGCCACCTCTCCCATTTCTCTCCCACCTCCCTTCTTCCCTAGACCCACTTCCCCCTTTATTTCCCCTTCAGGAAAGAGCAGACCTCCAGAGATAACAGCCAAAAAGGACAGAGAAAGACAAAATAAAACAAGGCAACATCCTTAACAGTGGGAGTAGGTATGTCTCTGACTCTTTTGCTTGCCCTTGGGACTCTTCTCCTCCTATGGGGTTGGCTTGATCAGCCAGGGACGTTTCAATATTTTGAATAGAAATTGAAAATTTTCAATATTTTCCTGCCCAATTTCCTGGAAGTGTTCCTGGTATTCTATAGAAAACCAGACATGCTAAGATGATTCATATAACATCTGTTTCAGTGTGGGTAGTGTTCGTTATATTTCAGAGTCCTAGCTCACCAGACTTTGCATAGCATTCGACCCACTCCATACCTCCCTAGGCATTCACAGATAGAATATAATTTTCAAACTTTCTTCGAAAGTTTTGCTGATCTTTTCAGATAAGCAATAAAGCAGCTTTTGAACAGATCATTGAGACAGAAGCTTAAAAGAGAAATAATGAAGCTAACAGAGGTCATAAATCAAATGGACCTAATGGATGTCTACAGAACTTTTCACCCAAACACACACACACACACACACACACACACACACACACACACACACAATATTTTTTCTGAGCATCAAACAGAACCTTACTCAAAATTGACTATACAGTCGGTCACAAAGCAAACCTCAGCCTATACATTAAAATTTAATTAACCCATTTTTCTAATCACCACAGATTAAAGCTAGTCCTCAACAACAACAGAAACAACAAAATGCTTACACACTCATGATAACTGAACTACTCCCTGCAATGATCACTGAGCAAGGGAAGAAATGAAGAAACAAATTAAAAACGTCCTAGAATTTAATGCAAATGGGAGCAAAACTTACCCAAACTTATGGGACACCATGAAAGCAGGAAAGACATAGCACTAAGTACCTTCATAAAGAAATTAGAGAGATCCCATAGTAGCAACTTAACAGATAACCTGAAAGCTTTAGAAAAAAAGAAAAAGAGGAAGAAGCAAATATACTCAAGAGGAGTAGACAACAGGAAATAATCAAACACCAAGCTGAAAGCAATAAATTAGAAACAAAGAGAACAATACAAAGAATCGATGAGACCGAGAACTGGTTCTTTGAGACAATCAACAAGACAGACAAACTCCTAGCGAAACTAACTAAAAGACAGAGAGATGGTACCCAAATTAACACAATTAGAATTGAAAAGGGGAACATAACAACAGACACTGAGGAAATCCGAAGAATCATTAGGTCTTACTTCAAAAGCCTCTATTCCACAAAATTTGAAAATTTAAACAAAATTGACAATTTTCTTGATAGATTTTACTTACCAAAGTTAAATCAGGAGCAGATAAAGAGTTTAAACAACTCTACAACCCCTAAGGTAATAGAAGCTGCCATCAAAGTCTCCTAACGAGGGAAAAAAAAATACATGGCCAGATGGTTTTAGGGTGAACTTCTACCAGACTTTCAAAGAATACTCCTCAAAGTATTCCACAATATAGAAACAGAAGGAATATTACTAAACTCATTCTATGAAAACACAATCACCCTGATACCTAAACCACAGAACTCTACAAAGAAAATTTCAAACCAACCTCTTTTATGAACACTGATGCAAAAATATTCAATAAGTTACTTGCAAACCAAATTCAAAACACATCAAACACATTATCCACCATGATTAAGTAGGCTTCGTCCCAGGGATTTAGGGATGGTTCAACATATGAAACCCCATCAATGTAATCCACAAAATAAACAAACTAAAGAAAAAAAAATTCACGTGATCATCTCATTAGATGCTGAAAAAGCCTTTGAGAAAATCCAACACCCCTTCATGATAAAGGTCTTGGAGAGATAAGGGATACAAGGCGCATACCTAAACATACTAAAGGCTATATACAGCAAGCCAATAGCCAACTTCAAACTAAATGGGGAGAAACTCAAAAGTAATCCCACTAAAATCAGGGACAAGACAAAATTGTCCACACTCCATCTCTTCAATATAGTATGAGTAGTTCTAGCTAAAGCAATAAAACAAGTAAAAGAGAATGAGGGGATAGAATTTGAAAGAGAAGAAGTCAAAGTATTGCTATTCACAGATATACTCCTTTAGAAAAGTGGCTGGATATGAGATTAATTTAAAAAAAATCAGTAGCTCTCCTGTATACAAATGACAAGTGGGTTGACAAAGAAATTAGGGAAACCACACTCTTTACAATAGCCACAAATAATACAAATAATATAAAGTATCTAGAGTTAACTCTAACCAAGAAAGTCAAAGACCTGTATGGCAAGAACTTCAAGTTTCTGAAGAAAGAAATTGAAGAAGATACCAGAAAATGAAAAGATCTCCCATGCTCATGGATCATAAGATTAACATAGTAAAAATGGCCATCTTTCCAAAAGCAATCTATAGCTCCAATCCAATCCCCATCAAAATACCAACACAAAGTTCCATAGATATTGAAAGAACAATTCTAATCTTCATATGGAGCAGCCTTACCAGTCCACAGAGGAAGACAATGAAGCCAGTCCTGATGAGAGCTGATAGACTATGGTCAGATGGAAGAGGAGGAAGACCTCTCTTATCAGTGGACCAGGGAGGGGCATAGAAGAAGAAGGAAGGAGGGTAGGATTGGGAGAGGGTGGGGCAGCTGGGCTACAAAGTGAATGAACTATAATTAATAAAAAAATAAAATAATAATTAAAAAGAAAGAAAAAACCAAACCAGGAATAGCCAAAACAATCCTCTACAGTAATAGAACTTCTGGAGGTATCTTCATACCTGACCCCAAGGTATACTTCAAGCAATAATAATTAAAACTTCATAGAAACAGGATGGTTGATCAATGGAATCAAGTTGAAGAGCCAGAAATAAACCCAAACACCTATGCACACCTGATTTTTGACAAAGGAGCCAAAACATACAATGGAAAAAAGAAAGCATCTTCAGCATTTTTCTGCTTATACTGTCCTCACCTAACATTTAACTAACTTGTTCATGACCTCTCCACCCTCAGCTTTTCTTAACTGTGTTACATCTAAATTAAACCATTTAAGCAAGATTTCTAGTTCCCATATTTATTATAAAATTAGGAAGGACATTGTTTGTTTGTTTGTTTGGTTGGTTTTTGAGACAGGGTTTCTCTGTGTGGTCTTGTTTGTCCTGGACTCAATTTGAAGACAAGATTGGCCTCAAATTCACAGCCATTTGCCACCTGGCTTTGCTTGTAGAGTGCTGGTATTAAAGTATGTGCCATCATACCCAGGTTGAATGGCATTTTCTAACAAAGTGGCTGAAGACTAATTTTCCTTGGTATATTTTCTAACTTTGAACAGGAAAAATAGTTCCAGATTTTCTATTTTCTATTTCTATTCCACGTTTGCTGTGATTGGTTCTGTGTGCTTTGCTTTATGTTCCTTTTTTTGTTTATATGTTTGTTTGTCTTATTCTCTTTACACTCAGTATTCTGGCTCATAAGACATTTCTTTCCGTTGATAATTCTTGGAACAGTTAGCAGAGATGAGCAAATCGATAATAGGGCATTATAATAAGACTTAAAGGGGAAAAGGCAAACTAACACATATTTGGAAATCAGGGCTTTGAGATTCCATCTCTTGCCAACTTAAAGTAAACAAAGAAATATAAACAAAAAGAAATTGAGCCACATGTTCAACCAATGTTGGGTTCTGACTCTGGGCTCAAGAGCTGATGCTGTCTTCAATGAGAACAAGAATGTTTGTGCTGGTTAGTTTCTTTTTTTTTTGTAATTCTTTATTAATTACACTTTATTCACTTTGTATCTCCCCTGTGGTTCTCTCCCTCCTCCTGTCCCAATCCCTCCCTTCCTCCACCCTCTGCATGCCAGCCCCTCCACAAGTACACTGATAGGGGAGGTCTTCTTTTCCTTCCTTCTGATGATCCTAGTCAATTAGGTCTCATCAGGAGTGGCTGCACTGTCTTCTCCTGTGGCCTGGTAATGCTGCTTCCCCCTCAGGGGAAGGTAATTAAAGAGTAGGCCAATCAGTTCATGTCAGAGACAGTCCCTGTTCCTATTATAGTGGAACCCACTTGGATACTGAACTGCCATGGACTACATCTGGTTAGTTTCAACTGTCAATTTGACACACCCTAGAATCAACTTGGAAGAGGTTTAAATAGGAATCATCTAGATATGGTTGGACACTCACCATGCCTGTAGGGGGGTGGTCTTAATTATTAATTAATGTAGACCCAACTCAATGTCCACAGTAGCATCATTTCTTGGTTTGGGCTATGGACTATAGAAGAATGGAGTGAACTAGCTGAGTATTAAGCCAGTAGGCAAAATACATCATTTTTTTTCTGTTATTAGCTGGGGGTGTGATATGACTGACCAGCATTCTCAATCTCCTGCCTCTGAAATCTCCCTTAAACTTAGAAGTGTGAGCCAAATAAACCATTCCTTCCACAAACTGCTTTGATGACCAGATGTTTTCTCCTAGCAATGGAAGTGAAACTAGGATACCTATCACCCACAAGAACTGATTTTCTCATGAAAATAAAGATCTAGCAGCAGCAGCCACCAACAACAACCTGTCTCCCGCTTACATTAGTGACAACAGTTGTATATGAGGCCCGACTCGGTGCTTTGCCTCCTATGGGGAGGATTTTGTTTATACGTTTGTGATTGTTTGCTTGGTTGCATGTTCCCTCAGTATCATTAGGAAACAAAGCTCTAACTCCACAGGGATAGAAAACTTCTCAGAAAATACAGGTTTAACCGCAGCCTGTGTTCTGTTCTCTAAAACCTATACATTGAAACTTCTAATAAAAACAAGAGGACCCTGAAAGCCCAGGGACATTTAAAACACAGAGCTCAAGAATGCACATAAATGCATACTCCAGCTCTCTAGTCCAAATCCCATTTCTTCCAGTATAAGGGACTGGACTTGGAATTGACAAAATATTGTACATTGTGAAGTGTCTCCACCTGATGAGACCATCCTATAGTAGCTGCCATGTGAGCAGTTGCCTGGATCCCACAGTAACCACAGCCTCTATATCACCCTGCAATGCTTCATTGTGAAACACTTAGACTTCCTAGTCTTAACACCCCAACAAAGTCAGAACCAGGGGAAAGGAGAGAGGGAGAAGATGAGAGGTCAATAAAATGGCAGAACTAGTCTGGAAAGTTGAGTATAAAGAATCCATGAATGCTGCATAGGACGGAACTTGGGCTGAGGTTCCTGAGGGTCTGTGCGGAGGATGGAAGTACATAATCATGTCAGTGGTTACAGCTATAAATAACATCCAAGGACAGAGCTTAAACTCAAGTTAAAGGTGAGTAAATTATATTTCAAAAATACATGGCCAAATCCACATAGGGCATTCTGGACACCCATCAAAGAGGCACAGACGATGGATGTATTCAGTGCTTTGGTGTGTGTGAGTGTGTGTGTGTGTGTGTGTGTGTGTGTGTGTGTGTGTGTGTGTGTTCATGTACATGTTCTGAGGGAACATTAAGAGTCTGTATGATATTTAAAGAAGAGCAGTGAAGCAGTGTGAGTCTGTCAGAGCAGCTCCTAGATAATCTGGATATAAACACAATACTTGTGATGAGTGGTTCAGGAACCAGGGGCTCATTTTAGGGCAGGAAGCAGGGGAAATTTTACCTGGATCCCTCGTGCAGAGAAGGACTTTGAGTGAGTGAGAAAACAGCCTAGTAAGGAACAGAAGGTTTGCAAAGATTCCCTACAGCAGCCCTCCTGTTTTGCTGATACAAAGTATAGCATTGTACATAAAGGAACACAGAGACTGTGCTTGAGCCTCAAGTCTGCTGATTAAGTGTTTCCCAGAAACTGTCCTTGTTTATTCTTCAGTATGTGGGGTCACATAATCACTTTAATTAGTTAAGAGTATTTGGAGGAAAATGATAACATTTTGTTTTAACTAATCATTTTCTTGAACCACCAACTTCTGATAAATCTGCATTGGGACAATGTTTTCACCTCACCACTTGCAGTCATGATAACTCTGAAACCCTAGGTCTGAAAAGTTGATAACTTACTTGATACCTTTTTTAATTTTTATTTTTATTAATTACAGTTATTTCACTTTATCCCACCTGTAGCTCCCTCTTTCTTTCCCTCCCAACCCCACCCTCCCTTGCTCTTCTCCACCTAAGCCCCTCCCCAAGTCCACTGAAAGGGGAGATCTTCCTCCCCTTCCTTCTGATCCTAGTCTATCAGGTCTCATCAGGAGTGGCTGTATTGTCTTCCTTTGTGACCTGGTAAAGCTGCTCTCCCCTCAGGGGGAGGTGATCAAAGAACAGGCCAATCAGTTTATGTCACAGACAGCCCCTGTTTCCATTACTAGGGAACCCACTTGGACACTGAACTGCCATGGGCTGCATCTGTGGAGGAGTTCTAGATTATCTCCATGAATGGTCCTTGGTTGGGATATCAGTCGCAGAAAAGACCCCTGTGCCCAGATGTTTTGGTTCTGTTGCTCTCCTTATGAAGCTCCTGCCCTCTGCAGGTCTATTTCCCACTTCTTTCATAAGATTCCCTGCACTCTGCCCAAAGTTTGGCTATGGCTCAGTTTCTGACAGAGGGCTAATACCCAGAATATATAAAGAATTCAAGAAGTTAAACAGCAACAAATCAAGTAATCCAATTAAAAATGGGCTACAGAACTAAACAGAGAATTCTCAATAGAGGAATATCGAATGGCAGAGAAACAGTTAAAGAAATGCTCAACATCCTTAGTCATCAGGGAAATACAAATCAAAACAACCCTGAGATTTCACTTTACATCCATCAGATTAAGATAAAAAACTCAAGTGACAACACATGAAAGGGGAACTATCCTCTGCTGCTGGTGGGAATGTAAACTTGTACAACCACTTTGGAAATCAATCTGGCACTTTCTCAGACAATTAGGAATAGTGCTACCTCAAGATCCAGCTATACCACTCCTAAGCATATATCCAAAAGACGCTCAAATATACAAGAAGGACATTTGTTCAATCATGTTCATAGCAGCTTTATTTGTAATAGCCAGAAACTGGAAATAACCCAGATGCCCCTCAGTTGAGGAATGGATTCAGAAATCGTGGTACATTTACACAATGGAATATTTCTCAGCAATTAAAACAAGGTAATCATGAAATGTGCAGGCAAATGGTGGGAACTGGAAAAGATCATTCTGAGTAAGCTGTCCCAGAAGCAGAAAGACACACATGGTATATACTCACTCATAAGGGTTTATTAGATATATAATATAGGATAAACATACTAAAATCAGTACACCTAAAGAAACTAATCAAGAAGGAGGACCCTGCGTAAGATACTCAATCCTCATTCAGAAGGGCAAAGAGGATGGACATGAGAAGAAGGAGAAAACAAGGAACATGACAGGAGCCTACCACAGAGGGCCTCTAAAAGACTCTACTTGATAATTTTTTAGACTGACCTTTAGTTATTCACTTCACACATGTGTGGTGAGGTGACGGGTGTGAGAAAGCCAGTCTTACACCAACCATAAGACAAGTAAAGCTGAAGTCAGGGAGATTGTCTGGCAAAGGCATAGAACAATGAGTGAAGCATGTGAAACTGAACTCACTGGGAAGCATGTGAGATTCAACACCAGGTAGCAAGTGTGGTGCCATCTGGACATTCATTAACTAACTGCTTTGACATGGCAGGATGCTTTGCTCTAGGTATAAAAATCTCAGGGCTTCTTGAAGGAGACAACATTGTTATAGACATCAGAATCAGGAATGCTAATAAATGTTGATGCAATTTAACACAATTGTGTCCTGGTTAAGACATTTTACAAACAGTTACTATGGAAGGTTAGCAATTAGACCTTTTCTTATGAGTTTTAGTATATTAAAAAAAATACATCTATGAGGTAGCAAGTAACACAGATAAATCATGAAATGCAATTTTGAACTATATCAGGAAAACCCCACGAAAACTATTTTGTATAATTTCATTACATTTGTGTTTATTATGTCGGGGGAGAGGTTGTACCAAGTGTACATGTAGATATCAGAGGACAGTTTCCAAAAATAGATTCTCTCCCTCTACCATATGGATCCTTGAGATCTGGACTCAGATCGCCAGGGTTGGTGGCAGGAACTTTTATCCACAAGTCATTTAGCCAGCTCATACAGAGTCAATCAATGGCGAAACAGAAACAGTTAATGCCAAAGTCAGTACTAGAAAATGTAATTATGTATTTAGGAGACTTATAATTAGTCTGTGTTCTCACCTCCTCATATCCATCAAAATAAATCCCTCAGCAATTACAGGTACGATTTCAAACAGTAACTTTTAGAAAAATAAAGATAATAAAAATGAAAATTTGGCAAATCTCTGGAGATAGGCTGGCTATTTTGAATTTTAAAAAGAAGGGGGAAGATCACAAAAGTAACAACAAACAGATTTTAATACATAAAAGTTAAAATATTTCCTACACAAAAAGTAACCTAAATTAAAGAGGTAAACATGTTCTGAAACTTTCAGTGAATAATTTCCCAAAAGAGTATTTGCTTCATTATACAAAGATTTCAAGTATTAAATAAAACAGGATCATGTTCCCAGGGGAACATAGCCTATAACTGTGGAAACATGAACAGTTCTAAACATGTTAAAATAATCAACTTTAATAGTAGTGCAAATCAATAAAATGTATGTAATGAAATGGTAGTTTCTTTCATTACTGTTTAACTTAGAAATACATTTTAAGGTATACCTACTCCATGAACAATTCCAGTTCTGCCTACCAGCAAAGGAAGCAGCATGTTTTCTCAGTCTTGTATATTCGTTACAACAAAGCTGCATAGAAACTAATTATGATAGGGTGCTTCTATAAGTCACAAGTTAACAGAGTTATAGGTTGTTCAGGAGAATATCTTTTACTCACCTTTGACAACTACTCTTGGAAAAATCCAAGCACGCCACAAAATCTTAGTGGAACAGTCAATGTAAGCCTTGGGTAGAAGACACTGAGAACTGATCAAAGAGATCTCAGCATAGGTAAGTGCCAGTGAAAGGTTCAGTTGAGTGATAATTTGGAAACACAGAAGAGTAAAGAAGCAGGAGGGGCAAAGTGTAAGCCTTCAAAGAACATCAAGACGGAATGTCGTCACTGGGGTTGATGAAAGACCACACCTCAGTGTGATTAAAGGGAGAAAGAAATGTGTGAAAGGAAAGGACTTCTGCTCCTAGCCCAGGTGCAGGGAGGAAAGAGGATGGACCTCAGTCTTCATGTGAGTGACCAACATACAGATGGCACATGGAACAATGATGATCAGACATCTGTAACTGAGGGTAGGCAGTGGGTCCTGGAGAGGACCAACTTATCTTTTCTTTGTAGTAGCAACAGGATACAACAGAGAAAGAAAGGTCCAACAGTACTTGAGGTGGACCAAGATGGGATGGCGTAGGAAAGATACTGAAGGAAAGAGCACCATGCAGAAAAGAGACTCACACACACCCAGATGTGCACTATTAGGGATTCACACACTTGCCGATGTGCACTGTTAGGGTATAAACTCAGCACTAGATGCATATGTAGAAGTTCTCTGAAGGTTGACAAAAATTTCTGGAAGAAACCAAACTGCTAGAACCTAGTGATCACAGTGGATGAGGAAGAATGCTTGCTGTACACAGTCAGACCAGAAAAGGTTAAGAGCACAGCATACCTAACACGTGAATTTCAACAGCATGGACTAGCTAACAGAATATCATCTTGTCTCAGAGGTGAACAGTCATCAGCCATGGAATCAATATTGTTCTGAGAATGAACAAGAAATTCTTACCAGCGGTACTCAGAAAAAAAAAATATATATATATATAGATAGATAGATAGATAGATAGATAGATAGATAGATATATGTATATATATATATTTTTTTAAATCAAAGTACAGAATACTTAAATTACTATGAAAGTATTTTTAATAATAAGACAAATTCTCATATGGTAAAACGAAAAATATCACATTGTAGTTGCACAAGACTGACCAACAGAAGAAAGAGTCCAGGAGGAAGCACAAGAGTCAGAGACAAGAGTCAGAGACCCATTCATTCCCACACTCAGAAACCACAGAAGAGCACTAATTTGGAAGTCATAATATATATACGTGTGTGTGCATACACATATGTCTGTCTGTGTATGTGTGTGTGTGTGTGTGTGTGTGTACACATAACAGACATGTGCAGGCCCTGTGCATACTACTTCAGTCTCTGTGAGTTCATATGACCTTGATCATGTTGATTTAAAGGCTCTTGTTTCTCTGGTGTCCTCCATGCCCTTTTGGTTTTACATCAAAGGATACTGTCATCAAAACAAAATGACTGCCTACAGATTGGGTTTTACATTCTTAACTGCCTCCTATTTGGGGGTTTTCATAAGCCCCAACTGTAGGGGAGGAAAATGAGAGAAGGAAATTAAATGATAACAACCCATTTGGGATTGAGTGTTTCAAATTCTCTCACTCTCTGTGTATTGTCTGGCTGTGTGTCTCTATACTTGTTTCTATA
The DNA here is from genome assembly GCF_907164565.1 of Psammomys obesus. Lineage (NCBI taxonomy): Eukaryota > Metazoa > Chordata > Mammalia > Rodentia > Muridae > Psammomys > Psammomys obesus. Next base: position 5,193,694 of record NW_026596079.1, on the reverse strand, counting down.
CTTCATTTACAGAAGGAAGTTTCTCTGATGATGGCTGAGCAACTATTCTATGAGTACATTAAAATGTCATTAGAAGTAATCTTATTGCTACCTTTATTTTATAGAACAGTAGCATTTGGGTTTACCTTGGGTGCCTCAGTTATCTAGTATCTGGTTAGTTAGTCACCCAAGAAGTGTCATGGAGTGAGCCTTAAATCAAATCAATACTGATTGATTACTCTTACATGAAGAAACATGTAGCCTATAACTGGAAGAACAAGATGACTGAGATTCGAGTGTATGCTATACTAGTAGATAAGCCCATTAAGATGACTATTTTGATCAAAGGTTAGCATAGGGACATAGGAGACATAAATCTAATTTCTCAGGATGATATTACAGTAGATGAGGTTAAGGATTGATTCAAATAGGCAGAAAGAATACATTCCTCAGCTTGAAGTCATTGCAGTAACGACTATCCAAATGAAATGCAGACAAAACAGACAATAAGCAGGAAATCATTGTGTTCCTGTGACTTCAAAGTGTAATGTTTATTTGAGTGAATGTTCCAAATAAATGAAAGAAAGGGGTCAGAAAAATATTAGAGACAACAAACATCATTTTCTGTTAGTGTACTAGTTACCATAAACCTACAAAGTCAATATGCTCAGAATGAAACAAAAGAAGAATTAAGAATGCTACTATCTATTATAATCACACCCCATTGTCATTCGTTAAAATTATAAAAGCAGGTAGAGAAAGACATTCATTACACACAGAAAAACAGAACTCTTGAGAAGATAGACATTTATTCAGAAAAATAACAGACACAGCAGAATACCCTCTCTACATGATGGAAGGGGGATGGGGGAAGGAGGGTGAGGTGAAAGAGAGCAAGACAGGAAGAGACATAGACACAAACATACACACAGGCACAGAAAGAGGCTGAAGAAGGGGAAAGGGAAGAAGAATATGTATGTCCACTTAAAATCTAAATGCCTGGTGAAAATCTTTTCCTAAAAGTGGAAATCACATCAGGACATCAGGATATATATATATATATTTAATATATATATTATATATATATATTAAATATAATATATATTTATATTATATTAAATATAATATATATATATAAATATATATATATAAATATATATATATTTATAAAGACTTCCACGCTATAACTCCAGAGTGCCAGGAACTCATTCCTATATAAGATGTCTATCAGGCAGCATTCTGTGCTTTATAAAAAAAAAAAAAAAAAAGCAAGGTACCTAGAACCCCTGCACAGATGTAGCCCACTGCAGTTCAGTGTCCAAGTGGGTTCCATAGTAATGGGAACAGGGACTGTCTCTGACATAAACTGATTGGCCTGTTCTTTGATCACCTCCCCCTGAGGGGGGAGCAGTCTTACCAGGCCACAGAGGAAGACAATGAAGCCACTCCTGATGAAATCTGACAGACTAGGATCAGAAGGAAGGGGAGGAAGACCTCCCCTATCAGTGGACTGGGGGAGAGGCATGGGGGGAGAAGAGGGAGGGAAGGTAGTATTGGACTATGCATGGAGATAACCTAAAACCCCTGCACAGATGTATCCCATGGCAGTTCAGTACCCAAGTGGGTTCCATTGTAATAGGAATAGGGACTGTCTCTGACATGAACTGATTGGCCTGCTCTTTAATTACCTCCCCCTGAGGGGGAAGCACCTTACCAGGCCACAGAAGATGACAATGCAACCACTCCTGATGAGATCTGATAGACTAGGATCAGAAGGAAGGAGAGGAGGACCTCCCCAATCAGTGGACTTGGGGAGGGGCATGTGTGAAGAAGGGGGAGGGAAGGTGGGATTAGGAGGGAAGGAGGGAGGGGTTTATGGGGGGATACAAAGTGAATAAAGTGTAATTAATAAAAGTTTTAAAAAAGAAAAAAGCAAGGTATTAAAAATAATAAATACTAATGAACATGTAAGGTCTCTTCCTGTTGTTTAAATACCATCAAAAGATATTTGTTTCTTGGAAGAAAATAACTGAAATCTGCATGGGGTTTATTACATGGAGGATTGAATCCTAATCAAAATATCTACAAGAACAAAAAGATTAGTAAGAGAAAAATAGAGACAGCTCCAAATGGCAGTGACGAGTGTGTACCACATCTGAGAGGCAGAGGATCCCAAACCCCGAAACTGGTGAGTCAACAGATGGCTGGAGCCAGAGCAAATAGATCCATATTTATCACCCTGCTGAAAACTCAAGTCCAATGGAACGAAGATCTCAACATAAAACTGGATACACTAAATCTAATAGAAAAGAAAGTGGGGAAAGCCTTGAATGCACTGATACAGAAGACAACTTCCTAAACAGAACACCAGCACCTCGGGTTCTAATATCAACAAATAATAAATGGGGTACCATGAAACAGAAAAGTTTCTGTAAGGTAAAAGACATCATCAATGAGATAAAATGGCAGCCTACAGAATGGAAAAGATCTTCACCAACCCTATAGTCAACAGAGGGCTGATATCCAAGATACATAAACAAATTAGACCCCAACACACCAAACAATCCAATTAAAAAAATGAGGTACAGAGATAGAGAGTTCTCAATAGCAGAATCTCTAATGGCCAAGAAGCAATTTTAAATAAATGTTGGATGTCCTTAGTCATTAGAGATATCCAAATCAAAACAACTCTGAGATTCCATCTTATACCTGACAGAATTGCTAAGATCAAAACCTCAGGAGACAGCACATTCTGGGGAGAAAGGGAAACACTCCTCAATTGCTGGTGGGAGTGCAAACTTGTATAAACACTTTGGAAATCAATCTGATGCTTTGTCAGAAAAATGGAAATAATTGTACCTCAAGAACCATTTACAACACTCTTGAGCATATACCCAAAAGATGCTCCACTATACAAGGACATTTGCTCAACTATGTTCGTAGTAGCCTTATTTGCAATAGCCAGACCTGTAAGCAACCTAGATGTCTCTCAACTGAAAAATTGATAGGAAAAAAAGGTGCTACATTTGCACAATGGAATACTATTCAGCTAATAAAAACAAGGACATCAGGAAATTTGCTAGTGAAAGGATGGAACTAGAAAAGGTCGTTTGAAGTGAGGTAACCCAGCCCAGAAAGACACACATGGTATGTACTCAGTTATACATAGATATTAGCCACAAAGCATAGAATAACCATGCTAAAATCCACAGCCCCTCCCCCTTTACAAATATAAGTAACAAGGAGGGAAAAATGGAGGATGCTTGAATTTTACTCATAAAGGGAAATAAAATAGAAAATTGGAGGTGGACTTAGGGAAGGAACTGGGTGGAAAAGGGGGTGGAAAAGGTGAGGGGGTGGGAAAACAGATATGTGTGGGGTTATTGGTGAGGGGGCATCACTGGGACAACCCAGAGACCTGGGTTAGAGGAGGCTCCTGGGAGTCAATAGGGGTGATCTTAACTGAGACTCCTAGCATCAGGAGATATGGAACTTTAAGTGTACACCTCCTGTAGCCAGGTGGGACTCTCAATGGAGGGATGGGAGACCAACCCACCCACAAAACCTTCTTCCCAAAATTTGTCCTGCCTACAAGGTGTGCATGGATGAGATGGAGCAGATATTGAGGGAATGGGCAGCCAATGACTGGCCCAATTTGAAACCCGTCCCATGAAAGAGAGCCAACCCCTGACACTATTAATTATGCTCTGCTTTGCTTGTAGACAGGAGCCAGTATAAATGTCCTCTGAGATGACTCACCTAGAAGATGAAGAGACCCACAACCAAACATTTGGTGAAGCTTAGGGAGTCTGGTGGAAGAGTGAGAGGAGAGATAGAGGGAGCCAGAGGGGTCAAGGACACCGAAAAAGATCTATAGAGGAAACTAAACTGGACCCATGGGGGGCTCACAGAGACTGAACCACCAACCAAACAGCATGCATGGGCTGGACCTGGGGGCAGAAATATGCCACTTAGTCTTCATATAGGTCCCCTAACAATGACAGCAGGGGCTGTCTCTAACTATGTTCCCTGCCTTTGGATATCTTTCCCCTACCTGGGCTGCCTCGTTTGGCCTCAGTGGGAGTGGATGTTCTTAGTCGTCCTGTGACCTGATGTGCCAGGGATGGTTGGTACTCATGGGGATCCCTCCTCTTCTCTGAGAAGGGGAAAGGGGGTGGTGGAACGGAGGGTGTGAGTGTGAGGGTGGGACAAGGAGAAGAGGAGGGAGCGGAGATGCACTTAGGAAGTAAAGTGAATAAATAAAGTAATTAATTACCTAATAATAAATAAATGGAAAAGAGTAAAGATAAAATGATTATGCACTACGAAAATATTTTTTTGTGCACAAGTGAATTAATTGCCCTTAATTCAATTAATAAATTTTATATCAATGCTAATTAATCAAAACAAAACAAACTCCAGAAAGGCTATGGGTTGCTAAAAATAATTCCTGAACAAAATGAAGTTTTTATACCGCCAAAATTCTTTGGGTACGCTAAAGTGAGCAAACTGCAATCCCGTGGTCTCGGGAAGCTTATGGCGTAATGAGGCAAGGAGACACTGTGATGTCTTCTGTTTGGGAAAGACACCAGCGTGGCAAGGCCTTCTGTGGTGTGGGGTTACTATCACGGAGATCTACTTCAAAGCGCTTCATGTTAGTGGGCAGGTATAAATGTGACCATGTTGCATACACCAGTTATGAATGGTTGATTTAATCCAGTCAGTGTTTTGTGAAGAGTTGTCTGTCCTCCGTGCTCACACATGGAGAGATGAGCTCACAAGGATGTGGAAATTTTCCATGGTCAGTGACTGAGGGAGATGTTTGTAGGCACAGGAGAGCACCTCGTCCTTTTTCAGCTTAATGGCGCATCAGTCCCGGGAGCAAAGGCGGAGCTGCCTCTGTGTGCCATCTGGACGCAGCCCATTGTTCTCTCAGCTCGGTCACATCACAGTAACCCTGTCATTTAACATAGCTCTGCCCTGCTGGGTACATGGAGTCTACTGCCAGGACCACCTGAGATGCAATGAAACACATAAATTTCAGTAAAGACTGAAGTAAGACGTTTCCAGATCTCTATTGTGTGACCCTGTTATCATTCATTAACCCCTTTTTAAATAATTCAGAAAGTGCTGATCCAAACTTGACTGCAACATTCCTGGTGTCTCCAGCTGACCTGCAGTAATAGGTCCATGGAAGAACTTGCGACTGTGTTGTATTGTTTTTTCAGGGCCTTCCCTGTCTGGAGACAATGGAAACACCACAGTTATTTTTAGTGCCCATCTGTGGAATCAAGTCTTCTTCTCCCAGACCTGTACGGTGCATCCAGTGTATCTAATAGTATATACTTTCAGTGACTGGGTAATGAAGCATATTTGAGTGAGTTCTCATTTACTATATATAAAGCCTTGGGTTTGATCCCAGACTTCCCATTTACCAAATGAAGTGAACATGCCTGTGATTCAAGAACATGGGGAGGAGGATCAGAAATTCAAGGATATCCTGGAGACGCCAGCCAAGGATACATGAGACTTTCACTCAAAAACATATATGCTATCTTGTACTCATTTTAAGTACTGAAGAGAATTTGATACATTATTTGACCTTTACCTCTACATCAGCCACAGTTCTTAAGTGCTGTGTCATAGTTTGGTTACATAATGTCCCCACAGGCTTGTGAATTGAGTAGTTGGTCCTTTCTGCCTCTATGCTTCTTCATTCCTGGTCAGCCATGAGCTGAAATGAGCAAACCATTCCTTACGGTGTTTCTCTTTTGCTCACAGCAGGTATAAAAGCAACCAATATGATGTGCTGTTAACTAAGTGTCTGATCTTAAGTACTCCCACCGTTATGCTATCCCCAAAGTACTCCCACAAAAGGATCACTAATGTAGAGAAAACGACATGCCCTCCATTTGGTGAGTGCAAATCCAGTGATAACAGCTCTCAGTAACAAGTGTTTCCTGCACAGTCCACACCCTCCTCAACAAAGCCAATTTTTCAACGGCCATACAGTCCTACATATTTGCCTAGGAAAGTGTTTTAAGGAAAGGTGTGTTTCTTAACACTGTAGAAGATGTGCGTTTCCGAGATTTCTCAGTATAAGTGGATAGTTCAGGAAGGAAGGACAGTGTGGAGACTTCTGGGCATGCTTCCCTCAAGGTCATGGAACACATGGCAGATGAGAAGGCTTTAGACTTTTCTGAATTTCTTTCATTTAAAAAAAAAAGTTTTCCACCTCTAATTGGCACTCCAAGTCAGGGTTATTTCTGGTGTTGGTACAGCTCCAAGATGGCCCAGTCGCTCTTAAATTCCCCATAGAGAAGGAAGAGGAGCGAGTCAGGCTCCAAGTCCAGCCAGCTTCTGGCCTCCAAACAGGAAAAGGGCAGACTGACAAGCTAGGCTGACTCAGTCCCCGTGCCCTCCTGCCCACCACAGCTGCCCTCTCCTGATAAGGCTAACTTTCCCACTTAGAGGCAGCCCAACCTGCTGAGCACCTCTCTTAGAGACACAGCTCTCTGGGTGCCTTTATTTTGTGGTGCCTTCTTCTCTGCTCTTCCTGGCTTCCCTGTAGCTGGTCCTAGGAGCATTCCCTCGCCATAAGGGACCCCAGCCCATTTCATTCTCACAAGCCCTGTTGGCTGACCTGGCTGCAACAGGTGTGGTCAGTGTAAAGGATGCTTAGGTCCCAGCATGCCCCCCACCAAACTGTCACCACGTGGGGTTTTCAGTCCCTTCTACCCCACCCTACCTAGACCCTGCCTGAGGTTGGCTAAGCCCCTTGGGATACAGGAAGTAGGACAGGCATCAGCCCCACCCACTGTGTCAACTGGGACCCAACAGTGACTGAAGGATGTTAACATCTGTCTCCAGAGTGAGGTCTGCTCCTGCTTCCACCTAAGGCATAAGGGGCACTAACTCTCTTCCCCCACTTCTACTCTAGGCTGTGCCCTCCCTCCAGTGGGCTCTATGGAGCTGGTTTGCCCCCTCCATTTGCTCCTCCCTGGGCCGCAAGATTCTGGTGCGATCTTTTCCTCTGTTCACAAACTACCTCTGGACAGTTGTGTTGTGTTTTGTTCCATGTTCATTTGTATTCACCCGCCATTGCTGCTGCTACCAACGCCAACATTTATCCTTCCTGTTTTGCCTGCAGGGAAGGGGGCTGGGGAGCAGCAGGCTGGTCACCTACTTCCCCACACCAGAGAAGATAGGGGGCTGTGTGGTGGATGCTGCAGCAGAGGGAGGGGAGGGCCCACTTTGATGAGAAAGGGCATAGGGACAACATCTCCCTTTGTTCTATCGGGGAGGGGTTGCCAGTGTTTGTCCCAGGCTGGGGCCCTCCTCTAATTTCCTCTTTGCAGTTACTTGAATTAAAAATAAATAAATAAATAAATAAATAAATAAATAAAAATATTTTTTTTTGTAGAAAAAAAACAAAAAACAAAAACACAACAACTTTGTCTTGAAATGAAAGGGAGACTTTGAAGGTGCTAACACAAGGGTTTCCTCTGAGGACACAACTCACTTAGTTCCTAACACTGTTATGTTTGCAAATAGCTATCCTGAACCCTCTATGTGAATGGCTAATCATGACATGCTTTATGCCAATATTTACAAACACTCGCCTGATGGAACAAAGCTTCTCTGAACAAGGAATTGTGTTCATTATAGAATAATAAAGTGGATCTTGATGTTCTCTATTCATTATTATGCAGAGAAATGGTTGCCTTTGTTTTGTTTTCTCTCGATGAGATTTTTACCTCTTTCTATTGAATATTTCACATTCCAGGCACATGACATTTGTTAAGGAAAAAAAAAATTCAATAATATGCCACAACACTGAAACAGCTTGCCTTTCATGTATATATATATTTTATTTCAATCTCTTTGTAACTTGACAGTTTCAGCATTATTGTTTTATAGATCAAAGCCACATCCAACACAGATGTTTTGTAAACTTCATGGCAAGCATCACACTTAAAACAAGGAAGGTAAAGCTGAGTCCACAAGCTTATGAATCTACTATAACTTCACAACAGAGCCAATTGACACTGAATATATTTACTCTAATTGTTTTACCATATGATATTCTAGTAGCCTTAAATATCTTCAAGAGTACATGTTTGTTCATGTACTCAAATTTAAGAATTCCACATGATTAATGAAGTGTATCTATTAAACCCTTTGCATCTGTATTGTTCTTTTTCTGAAATAGTGTTATGAGTAATAAAGTGGTTTCTATTTATTATTGGATTTATACTGAGAATTGATTTTTAAAGTCTTGTGAATTAAAGTAAGAATATAATAACTTTTCTTCCATTTTTAGAGGAAAGAAAATGAACCGAGAAATAAAAATGAGTTGTGTCACCATCAAATACCAATCAGTCAGCCTCAGCTTTACAAGCTACTGGGACAATGCCATCACGTCAGATGAAAATAAATATGCCTCCATTCTTGATCATTCTGAAGCAAGCATTGACTATGAAGCTAGTTCGCTTGAGAAAACATGTATAGGAAACTGGGGTGTATCAATGCCAGGACCTAGAGTTGGAGACTGCCTAGCAAATAATTTAAGCTCTTTAAGCATCCATTTCCAAACTGACAAAACAGAAATTACTTTTACTTAGTTTTAAGTCTATGGTGGAAATCACATTTAAAAAATAATGCCATGGAAGAACTTTTCTCATCAAAATAATTTCCCCTCTTACTGTGGACCCATAATTTGAAAAAAATAGGATGTTAAAATCATATTTCTTTAATATGATTTAATACTATATTATAGATAATATATATTATAGATAATAATATATTAAATTTGTGGGGGTTTTTATTTTTGCTGAAGACGGAACTCAGGAAATGTATGTTAAGGATATACTTTTTTCTAAACTGTCCATATTATACTTATTTCCAAAATTGTAATAAATAAATCATATGATAGTTTGAATTTGTGATATTTATGCTGGCATTAATATAGACTGTTCTCTTCTTCTCCTTTCATGAGGTAGAAATGGTGTCCTCCTGCCATCAATAGAACTGCTTTCCTGGAGCTTAATCTTAATTATCTATCTATCTATCTATCTATCTATCTATCTATCTATCTATCTCTCCCCTTCCCAAGAACTAAGTGGAACCAAGAAGCCCCAAAGCCAAGTTGAACAGATCCTCTGAGGAGTGACCACAACCTCTGTTGCCAAATTCAATCCATTATCCAATCCACCTATTTATGGGTGTGTGTGTGTTGAGGGGGGCGAGATTTGGCCTCTTTTACTCCATTCTGAAAGCATAATGGCCTAGCTCTGAGGTTTTAGGAGTTAATTCCCAGTCCTCCTAAGTGATGGGGAATGGGGCTTTGTAGCTGTGAAAAGAGGCACTAACTCACAAGGCATTCTTAGAAAATACGTCCCTTTTCCTAATCAGTGTTTAGATTGTCCTTTGCTTGCCCACATTTGGCAATTCTTTCTCTTGTTCGCAAGTGGTTGGGAGCAGAGACTTTAGGAGCAAGAGAACTGTTGTCCACAGTTCCCATACAATATAGAGTAAAGCCAGAAGCCATGAAGGAAAAGGTTAGTTTGTGGAATGAATTAATACTTGTAATAGATAGATGGTAAATTAAATATGACTTAATCATAGATGTAATTGTCAAACTCTCACTGTGATGGCAGTGGTCATTTCCATACAATTTTCACTTCTTTTTTACCTATATTTTTTGACAATTTCATATAAGAGTACACAAATACAGAAGTATATACACACCCAATTTATTGAAACCATTTAGTGTTGTTCATTTCTACCTGTCTCTAAGGCTGACTATTTGGTATTGGATACAATTTCACAGAGCTTATCCCTTGAGAAAACTGATCCACCCTCTTGGATCAGCCAGTGGCCAGATATAGCCCTTTATCTAGAAGAGGACTTTGTGAAATATCTGCCTCCATTTTGCATGCCAGCTGCACTTGTCAATGTGGCAGTCTTGTTAAGAGACCATATTATTGAGATTTCACTGGTGCAGTCTCCTTTTTATTCGGGAAAAACAGTCTCACAGCATGTGTCCTGGTGATCTTTAGAGTCTTTCTGCTGTCTTGCCTAGAATATTCCCTGAGTGTTAGGTATAAGAGCTATGTTATAGATTTATCAATTGGGACAGGGTACCCCAGGGTCACTTATTCTCTACATTTTGACCAGTTGTGGATCTCTGTAATAATAGTCATCCCATACAAAAATAAGTTTCTTTGATGAGAACCAAGAACTTCACTTCTCTGTAGGTAGAAGGATAAGTACTTAGAATACAGTTAAAACTTTTATCAGTTTAGGAAAATGTCTGTAGTAGGTTCTCCTCTAGTGTCTATGACCTTGTAGCCACAGGCACTTGCATTTCTTTTCTGAAGGTCAGTGTTCTTATCATTTGAATGAACACAAAGTGTTCTACATCTTTAGAATATCAATAATACAGTAAAAAAGGACTTTCCCGTATTATTTAAAACTTACATTAGAAATGAAAGCCTTTTCTTGGAATCTTTACATTTTCTTTACATTGCTTAAAAAAAGATAAAAGCAACTGTTGTTCTTATTATATAGTACTTAAAAATAAGCATTATATATATGCATATATATAATGTTCTCATTATAGCAGTATTTAAAATAAGCAATATATATGTATATATTGTCATATAACTAAATAAAAATAATCGAAGTTTTGCAGATCAGCTAATGATTCTGCAAACCTGGGTTCATACCACTCTTTGATGCCCTGAAAATACATTCATGCATTCTCTGTTCTTTGGTGTTTACAGCTGTGAAAGAAAAATCTTATCATAATGCTGTAAGATAGAAAATAAGAAAGTAATAATAAAATCAGGACAGAACCATATCTATTTCCAAGATAAATCAGCCGATAATAATTTCCCCTTTGTCAACTGAGTTTTTTTTTTAAATTAATTTCTAGAAAGTTCACATTCTTGTGAGACAGAACCTTTTTATGATATTCACAGATATATTTCTGTTATTTTTCCATTTATTTTTCACTATTCCTCAATAGAATTCGACTGTTGCAAATTTGAATGGATTCATGCATTTTTTGAGGGACATTCCTGAAAACTGTAGGATTTGGGGCATCTTGATTCCTGGGATTCAATTAGTAACACCCACGGACACTGCGATCAGGCAATAGCTTCCTCATTCTAAAAACTTAATGCCCTTCAAGCCATTTTTTCTGTATTTTTTATAGATTTACATGTTTTAGGATTATTTCTATGCACATTTTAAATCTTATTGTTATCATGAACAAAAGCCTATATACTGTTTCTGTCTTCCTTTTCTCTCCCTTTCTTTGTGTTCCTCCTTTCTTCCATCCTATCTTTTCTTCCCCATCCCCCCTCCTCCGTCCTTCTTCCTTGTACACTTTCTCCTTCTCTCTCTTACTCTAATCTACTACTACTTATTCTTTTTCTACTACTTTGTTTTTAAAAGCAAATTTAACTTCCTCATATATGTATTTGTCTATATGTGTGTGTGCATGTCTTTGTGCTTGTCCTCACATGTTTGTGCCCATGTGCCTGTGAAGATAAGGAATTGACTTCATATGATTTTCTCTAATATTTTTCATCTTAATTTTTTTTTTTTGACAAAGACATTCTCACTCTAGCTTCAGTTCACAGATATGCTAGAATGGCTGCCCTGCCATATTTAGAGATCCTCGTCTTTGCTTCCCAAGCCCTTGTGCTGGGGTTACAGAAATATACCATCATGCACAGCATTTATTAGGTGTTAGTGATTCAAACTCACTTCCTCATGCTTTTACAAAAAGCTCTTTACCACTGAGCTATAAGTCCCCCAGATCCTCATTTGAATTTGCAATTAAGATTTTACTAGTCAACTGAAGTTTTGTCCATTAAACTATATATTTAGAAAACCTATGGAATGGTATTATTCACCATAATCTATAAATTTATTTGCATCTTCTCTCTCTATCTTTTTCTATGCATGTGTCCTGCAGCTCTTGAATTGGCATGGGAAGAGAGTTCAAATGTGAAAGGTATGTTTAGATCAGAAATTCATAGGTTTCAGTCCATGAGAGTTGGGCTATTCTGCCTGTGACTGTGCAAAAACACCATAGGTGGTGAGGTACAGTAGAGAAATTATTTTCCAGCTGCCTACCCCATGGCAGCTGGAAAGTAGAAACAGAACCAGAAAGGGGCTGACAACAAGGTATATTTGCTGAATATATGATACCTGAGAATGGCTGTCTTTAATTAGGCCCCCCTTTTTAATAGCTCATTTAACTATGACTGCTCCAGTGATTTACTCCAAGGGTGAGGATACCACCCTATTGATCCTGTCACCTCCTAATAGCACCACCAGAAAAAGACCAAGCCTTAGGGCAAGAGCCTGTGAAGGGTGTTTCACATTCAAATCACAACATTTCAAGAACTAAAGGCCAGTTTTTTTCTTTTTCTTTTTATTAATTACACTTTATTCACTTTGTATCCCCCCATAAGCCCCACCCTCCTCCCCTCCTGATCCCACCGTCCCATCCCCTTCTTCACGAATGCCCCTCCCCAAGTCCACTGATAGAGGAGGTCCTCCTCTCTTTCCTTCTGATCTTAGTCTATCAGATCTCATCAGGAGTGGCTGCATTGTCATCTTCTGTGGCCTGGTAAGGCTGTTCCCCCCTCAGGGGAAGGTGATCAAAGAACAGGCCAATCAGTTCATGTCAGAGGCAGTCCCTCTTCCCATTACTATGTAACCCACTTGGACACTGAACTGCCCTTTGCTACATCTGTGCAGGGGTTCTAGGTTATCTCCATGCCTGGTACTTGGTTGGAGCATGAGTCTCTGGAAAGACCCCTGTGTTCAAATTTTTTGGTTCTGTTGCTCTTCTTGTGGAGTTCCTTTCCACTCCAGAGCTTACTATTTCCCACTTCTTACATAAGATTCCATGCACATTGCCCAACAGTTGGCCATAAGTCTCAGCATCTGCTTTGATAGTCTGCAGGGCCCAGCCTTTCAGAGGCCTCCGGGGCGGGTTTCTAGCTTGTTTCCTGTTTTCTTCTTCTGATGTTCTTCCTCTTTGCCTTTTGGGATGCGGATTGAGCATTTTAGTCAGGGTCCTCTCTCTGGATTAGTTTCTTTAGATGTACAGATTTTAGTAGGTTTATCCTATATTACATGTCTATATGAGTATATACGGTGTGTTTCTTTCTGCTTCTGGGACAGCTCACTCAGGATGATCCTTTCCAGGTCCCACCATTTACCTGCAAAGTTCATGATTTCCATAATTTTCATTGCTAAGTAATATTCTATTGTGTAGATGTACCATATTTTCTGCATCCATTCTTCAGTTGAGGGGCATCTGGGCTGTTTCCAGCTTCTGGCTATTACAAATAAAGCTGCTACAAACATGGTTGAGCAAATGTCCTTTTTGTGTACTTGAGCCTCTTTTGGATATATGCCTAGGAGTGGTATGGCTGGATCTTGAGAAATTACTAGTCCTAGTTGTCTAAGAAAGCACCAGATTGATTTCCAGAGTGGTTGTACAAGTTTACATTCCCACCAGCAGTGGAGAAGGGTTCCCCTTTCTCCACAGCCTCTCCAGCATATGTTGTCACTCGAGTTTTTCATCTTGGCCATTCTGATGGGTGTAAGGTGAAATCTCAGGGTTGTTTTGATTTGCATTTCCCTAATGGCTAATGAGGTTAAGCATTTCTTTAAGTGTTTCTCTGTCATTCGATATTCCTCTACAGGGAGTTCTCTGTTTAGCTCTGTTCCCCATTTTTTACTTGGGTTACTTTGCTGCTTTTCAGCTTCTTTGGTTCTTTATATATACTGGATGTTAGCCCTCTGTCAGAAAAAGGGTTGGTGAAGATTCTTTCCTAATCTGAAGGCAGTCATTTTGTTGTGATGACAGTGTCCTTTGCTTTACAGAAGCTTTTCAGTTTCATGAGGTCCCATTTATTGGTTTTTGCTCTTAGAGCCTGTGCTGTTGGTGTTCTGTTCAGGAAGTTGCCTCCTGTACCAATGAGTTCTAGGGTATTCCTCATTTTTTCTTCTAGCCGATTTAATGTGCCTGGTTTTATGTTGAGATCTTTGATCCACTTGGACTTCAATTTTGTGCAGGGTGATAAGTATGGATCTATTTTCATTTTTCTACATGTAGGCATCCAGTTAGACCAGCGCCATTTGTTGAAGATGCTATCTTTTTTCCATTGTATGGTTTTGGCATCTTTGTGAAAGATCAGGTGTCCATAAGTCTGTGGGTTCATTTCTGGGTCTTCTGTTCGGTTCCATTGATCCACCATTCCGTTTCTATGCCAGTACAATGCAGTTTTTATAACTGTTGCTCTATAATATAGCTTAAGATCAGGGATGGAGATACCTCCAGAAGATTAAAAGCCAGTTTTAAACTGTTTTCCTTTTCTTCAATTATTTTTTATTTTCCAGTTCAGTAATTTGGACTTCTCAATGGCATTGATTACAGAAAACAACGGTTAACATATTTCTGATTATACATACAATTCTTCCAACTTTTTAGCACTTATCCTTTAAGTCACAGATAAGGTTTGGATGTTCCCAAATCATGTTTCTGTATCCTTTGCAAGTATGTTAGTCTGATATCGTGAGTTATGCCTACAAGGAGGGTGATAAGGCCCTGTGTTCTCATAGATACAGTCCTGGTGCTGATGAAATAACCATGGGCACAGGTGTTTGAACCAGATTATAAGAATTATGTTTTTCAAAACGAGGATTGATAGATGGGATGCGCATTGAATATTGACAGGAGTCTACTGAGCGCATTTGAAAAACTCTAACTAGCAGTGTTTTCAAAGCAAAGACTCATGACCAAACCTTTGGCAGAGTACAGGGAATCATAAGAAAGAAGGGGAGTTAGTCTGATGAGGAAAGGATAGGAGCTCCACAAGGACCAAATACATCTGGGCACAGGGTCTTTTCTGAGACTGACATGCAACCAAGGACCATGTATGAATGTAACCTAGAACCTCTGCTCAGATGTAGCCTGTGGTAGCTCAGTAAGCAATTGGTTTCCCATAGTGAGGGGAACAAGGACTATTTCTAACAGGAACTCAATGACTGGCTCTTTGGCCTCCCCACCCCCCAGGGAAGGAGCAGTCCTGTTAGGCCACAGAGGAGAGCTTTGCAGCCAGTCCTGAAGATACCTGATAAAACAGGATCAGATGAATGGGGAGGAGGTTCCCCCTATCAGTGGACTTGGCAAGGGGCATGGTGGAGATGAGGGAGGGAGGGAGGGACTGGGAGGGAATGAGGGATAGGGGCAAGGCTGGGATACAGAGTTAATAAAATGTAACTGATAAGAAAAAATAAAATTCAAAAAAAAAAAAAGAATCATGTTCTTTTCACTATGGTGTGTTTCTCAAAGGGAAAAAAAAACTTAAAAGTGTGGAAGAGATCTTAAAAGTAATATGTCCTAAGGTCACCTAGACAAGAAGCAACACTGCCAGGATCAGAGTCCACTTCCCTCTAGATCTCTCTCCTCTCTCTCTCTCAAGGCTACTTCAGTGCAGCTGCTGCCCCCACAGAGCTCTTCACCATGTGGGCAGTGAGACTCTCCTTCAAAACCAAGGTCACCAACTAGGACTCATGCTCCCCTGCAAGCTCATTAGAGCACTCAGGCTACCAACAACTCTTTGATTTCTGAAGCTCAAGAACTACCAGATGAACTACTTTGATGTTTTGTTTCCACCTTCTTTTGAAAGGGATGATTTAAGTGGAGTGACTGGGATCAAGGAGGTCAGAAGGGGAACTGAAGCATGCTCTTTTAGTGACAACCTCCTGGAGACAGAGAGGAGGGAGAGTGTGTCTACTGGGAAAAAGGTGTGGGGTGTGGGCCAGCTGTGTCTGGACGGCACTCACCAAAGAAAGCAGCTGCTTCAAAGCAGGAAGGTATTACATTTAAAGAAAAGCAAATATATATATATATATATATATATATATATATATATATATATTTGTATTTGTAAGTTGTACATATATAGTTGTAAGTTATATATAATAACTTATATATATAATATTTAATATATAATATAATAACTTATTATATATAATAACTTACAACTAATCCTAAAAATATGTTTAATTATATTATAAAACAATCTCATCCCTCCTTCCCTTTCCACCCTCCAAACCTTTCCATGTCCCATCTCTAGAATTCCTCCCATGCCCCACAACTCACTCTCAGATTTGCAGCCTATTTGTTATTATTATTAGTCAATGTTGCTGTTAGATATAAAACAGTATTTAAATAAAATTCATGTATTTTGCTTTATTGAAGATAACTTAGGGAAGATTATCTGTTGTATCAGGAGACCACAGCAGACTCAGTCTCTCCCTTTCATGCACTGGAGGTTAAGTTCCAGTATTGACTTTTTTTGTTTTGTTTTGTTTATTTTTTTTTTCGAGACAGAGTTTCATATGTAGCCTTGGCTGTCCTGGACTTGCCCTATAGACCAGGCTCTCAGACTCACAGAGATACACCTGTTTCTGCTTCCCAGAGTGCTGGGATTACAAGCATGTGCCACCATGCCCAGCTGCGGTTTTGACTTCTTAACCATGAATGTATTATTATATTAGGAAGTTCCAGCAGGTTAGAGTCTTGCTCTTTGCTCACGCCTCCATTTGACTCCATTTCTCCATTCTTTCTTTTTCATTTATTCCTTAAAGCACCATTTGTATGTTAATTACAACCTGAATGACTGCTCTCTGAAGCATAAATTTAATAGTCTCTGCCTATGATTAATAATAACTAACGCTCACAAATAATGATCTTTTGTTGTCCTTGGAAGTATGCTGAGGGTGTCACATGTGTGAGTTCATTCATTGTTCATACCCCATCCATAGAAGGCCACTCTCAGTTATTTACATGAGAACAGACTCAGGAAAGTATTGAAATTTGCTCTGTGTTAGAGTCAATAAGTAGCATTTCACAGGTGAGAATACTGAGCTTAGAGAGATCAGCAGGGACTGTTTCAAATATGTCTAATGAACAGATGGTGAAGCCAAGACTCAAGCCATAGATGCTTCGTTCCTATGGCCCTGCTCCTTGGGAGATTAACAAAATTCAATAAGGCCTGGGTATGTTGTCTTCGTTTGGCATATAATAAATTATATTCACTTTCACAAGGAAACTGATTGATAGGCAAGTGGTAAAACATAATGCTCAAGAATTGTAAATCCTACAAGTAGAAATAGGTTCATATCTAAGAATCCATAAATCAGGCCCTGAAAGAAGAGAAGTAGGTACAGGGACTTTCAGGTCCATTACATTGATTCACTTTAGTATGTTAACAATATTCATTCCCCCTGCTTCAGTGGGCAATAGCGAGATCAGAGGATTTAAAGACAGAAGATTAGGGTCGACATTGTTATCAAGGATGCTTTAGAAACTATATAGGCAGAAAAAAGCAGCAGCCCATCTCTGGAACCTGTAAAGCAAAGTTAATAAAAAAAGAAAAAAAAAAAAAAAAAACAACAAGCATAGCTAATGCTGAACTCTGTGCTCAAGTTTTGTCGTTTTCTTTCATTGGACAAGTGGGGCCTTGTTGATCATAATGAAAAGCAACATGAATGCTTTGTCTATAAGCCAGACACCAAAGGCTGTGTGCTATTTCTGTGGACCTCTACAGATGCACAAGAAAGGAATGCCCTGCAGGATGAACAATGAGAACCAGGAGTTTTTAGCAACTTGTGAGCAAGCTGGGTGTGAGGCTATCACAATTGGCATTGTATAACTCAGCACGGACACGCGGTGGTTTGGCTGGTAATCATAGCTGATTTAGGATGCACAGTGTGAGGCAAGAAAGGAATATGGAGTTTTTTCTTACAAACCTGAAAGAAAGTGAAAAGTAGACCCATTCTTTCCCCTTTAAAAGATGCAGAAGGAGAAACCAGCAGGGCTAATGTGCCCAGAAATAAATAAAAGGAATTCTATTGCTTAGCTGAGGAAAAATAATTAGGTTGGCAGATTGTTTTCATCCTTGCAGCATCTGAAAGAAAGTGGAGAGCTGTGTGTCTTGACTGCAGCCTAGAGTGTGTTTCACAATGATGCCCGCTCTCCAATGGCTTCCCTATCACACAGTTTTCTATGTTCGGTATGAAATGCAAAGCCTCCCAGGGAGTTGATGACTTGAGAAGCAAGACTTTATAACTTGTTAAAGTTGTATTCAAAATTATGCATGTATGTGACTGCACGCATTTTTATGTAGGAACAAATTTCAATGATTTCTTAAATTTCTTGAAGGAGACTGAGCTTCCAAATGTTTATAAACACTGCCATCTTAACCTCACCAGGCACTAATGATTGTAAAGTTGCTCCGACTTCCCTGTCTTGTCGTCGTGCACTTTAGTTTTTTAGAATTTGCACTCTTGCCCAGTGATGTGCCCATTACTTTCAGCTGACAGCTGAAAGAGCAGGTTTGAGCCTTTCTGGATGCTTGCAGAATAGAGTTCCATGAATGAGTCTGGAGTTGTCTCTCTGACCTCTGATGTCAGCTCGCATTTCCTTTCTTGCCCTTTGCTTTTAAATAAAGCTCCCCATGAGAGTGTACTGTGGATTCTGGTCAATCCTTTCAGATACCTAAAAGAGAAAAGCTTTGGAGAGTTCATGAAATGCCCAGCCCATGGATTTGGCTGTGGGATTAGCTTTGAAGATGGAAAATTAGGAAGCAGGATAGGGAGCCCTGAGACACTTGAAAAACAGAAGTTGGCTACTTCAAAGTCAGTTCTATGGCTGTGAGGACATGCTTAGAGAGAACTGATGAAAAGTGAATCGTTGAGGAGTAGGGCAAGACTTTAGCCTGGCACTTCAGCCAGGACCAACTAGCCAGGACTATAGTGTGTGTGTGTGTGTGTGTGTGTGTGTGTGTGTGTGTGTGTGTGTGTGTGTGTTTATGTGTAGATAAAGTATGTACCTACAATAGATAATAATAAATATACAACATGAAATGTAGAAGTGCATGCATGTAGTGATAATGCATAGACAACACTAAACTAAAGTATAAATAAAATTCCATTGCCATCTAGTAAAATAAGTTCCTCCCTTTGAGACAATCAATATTTCCAGTTGCTCATGAGTCACTCTAGAGAGGAGCCAGTGATAACAGTTAGTTTCCATTTTAAGAAAGACCACACTTCTTGACAAACACAGACAATTAATGTATTGGCTCACAAATTCTATAATAAAACATCATTCATCACTCGCAGTATGTCCATCTCTTTAAGTTTAAAAGCACAGACAAAATAATTTTTTGAGAATTACTTTCTCAAAAAATGTAACTAGTTGAGAGGAAAAACTTGGTCTCTAAGACTCCCTTGCTAATCTCTGTGGCTAGGATGCATCCTTCTAGGGAAAAGAGTTGTTGTAAATTCCATTCCTTCCTTCCCTTTTGTAAAAGGCATAATGTTGTGACACATTAAAGGAAAAGGCAAAGCCACGCTCCTGGCCAGTTAAAGTAGCCTACTGGGCCTCAGTGAAGAAAGACGTGGCGTGTAATGGATGGAGACCATAAAAGCATCAGTCATCGTTGAAGCAAAGGCACCTCACCTTTTAAGGGTAATGACTATGATTTTAATTTGACGAGCACTACAGCATTCACGTGTGAAATTAGGCTCACTTGTTGCACATGTAATATACCCCTCCCATGTAGACATCTCTTGTCAAGCTGTAGGGTACATGTGGTTGGACAAACACTAGGTAAATTTAACAGGGACATCACAGCATGATACATAAGCTACAGACTCAGCTGCAGAAGGGTTTCTATCCTGTCTTCTCAAGCACTTTTTTCAGGGTTTAGTCACGAAGGCTGTCGGATCAATTTTTTTAACCGAAAGAGCTGGGAGTGAGCAGTTATGGACAAAGACCATGATAGCTCTAAATGTGGATAAATGCAAGGAGCCTTGCGTTTAATCCCAGTGTTAGGAAGTAAAAAGAAAAAAAATATATTTAATATGGACTCTGGGCTCTCAAGAGCTAGATAGGAACAGTGTTTCATAAGAAAAGCCATCATTATAGAGAAAAGCAGAGCTGCTGTGCTGGAAGTAGAGAGAGGCCCTTAACTCAGACATAAGAGTTCGCGTAGACAAGAGGGCAAATAGGACCTAATAATCAGACTAAAATATCAGTCCACACACATTCCTTGGGAAAGGAGTCCATTCATTTCACCATGGCTCTCTACTTCCATAGCGATGAAAAACTAAATTGTTAGAAGCACCTGGGTGGGTAATGTTTTAGTCAGGATATTTCAGCTTTCTCCTGAGCTTGATCTTCAGTATTAAAACGCATTATCCAAAGGAAAGATGTCAGTTTCTGTGATGAAGGATCTTCTGAGTAAATCCCTTAAACAAACAAGGCTTCTTTGGTTCCTGGCTGGTCTGAAGTAGCTGGAAACTGCTTAGCACTGGAGGTTTCGCACTCCTCCAGCCCGACTCCTTCCACCTTTGCCCACAAATCATCAACTGAGTGCTCAAGCCAGCACAAGCAGCCCAAATGAACGCTAAGGCGCAGCAGCACTCTGGCTCTATTCCCAAACCCTTCACCAGCTTATTTGTGTTTTCTGTTGCAACCTGACACCTGTCTGTGCGTGTCAGTCTCAATGCTGTGTTCATCATAAGGAAAATAACTGAGAGCTTCCTTTAATTTGTTCCTTATTCTTTTATGTATAGTAGTCTGAAGAGGATCCGGGAAACATTTCAAAATGGAAACTTAGAACTGACAGAAATGGTAGGTTCTTTGCACCCATAAATGAATTGCATTTCCTGAGTCCTGAAGCTTGATCAGACAGATGAAGCCTCCATTGGGTTGTAAAGGAGAGTCAACAGAAATCGGTAGATAATTTTCCCATTTTACCAAAATAGACAAGTGTGCTGCTTTAGTCTTTATGTGAGAACATTCACTTTAAAATTGCTATAAGCATATTTGGTCCCCAAATGTAGCCTGGGTTGGTTGAGTAACAATGTGTTATCCTTCCCAGGAGCATATGAGACTTAACAGCTCACTCTATATATCTGTGTTGTGCTACACATACTGGGTTTTTTCTCTATTGACCACATCATTTGCAAATGCCCTCATAAAAGCCATCAGCCCTCTCCCTCCAACTAACTTACAATTTCTTTCTTTTTCCCTCCTGCTTTTTTACGTTCTTTCCTTGACTCCTTCCTTCTTTCTTTCTCTTCCTTCCTTTCTTTGTAATAATGAAATTACACCTGTTTGGTTTTTTTTTTTTGTTTTTTGTTTTTTTTTGAGCTGTGTGTCACATGAGTATATTAGAGAAACTATGTGTGGAGCAAAGCATCTCTCTAAGTAGATGCCAGTCTAAGCCCAAGAAAGCAAACCTATCCTGTGTTTCATGAAACACACCAATTCTGAGTTCTCTGATGGACAGATGTTTGTATTTTAGCAACCGTGGGTATAGGTTACTGTTGGCTGGTAAACAGGATTGAAAGAACCAAAGAGAACTCAAGGCCACTACATGGGGTGAATGGTCACATTTTTGTGGAGTGATGCTAGGAGAAATTGTGTACAGTGGGTGGTGGAAGCTGAGAAGCATCAGCCTACAGAGAGCTATGAGATTCCAGAGAAAGAAGAGTTTTTATTTATTTCTGAAATTTCCATCTCATTCTTTGAAAAAAAAATCAAAACATGGTCAATCCCCCCAAAAATCCTTATTGTGTATTTGAGCATATTTTGGATATATGCCTAGGAGTGGTATAGATGGATCCTGAGGAAGTACTATTCCTAATTGTCCAAGAAAGCGCCAGATTGCTTTCCAGAGTGGTTGTACAAGTTTACATTCCCACCAGCAGTGAAGAATGGTTCCCCTTTCTCCACATCCTCTCCAGCATGTGTTGTCACTTGAGTTTTTGATCTTAGCCATTCTGATGGGTGTAAGGTGAAATCTCAGGGTTGCTTTGATTTGCATTTCCCTGATGACTAAGAACATTGAACATTTCTTTAAGTGTTTCTCTACCATTCGATATTCCTCTATTAAGAATTCTCTGTTTAGCTCTGTACTCCATTTTTTTTTTAATTTGGATTATTTTATTCGTTGCTGTTTAAATTCTTGAGTTTTTATATATACTATATGTTAGCCCTTTGTCAGATATAGGGTTAGTGAAGATCCTTTCCTAATCTGTAGGCTGTCATTTTGTTTTGATGACAGTATCCTTTGATTTACAGAAGCTTTTCAGTTTCATGAGGTCCCATTTATTGATTGTTGCTCTTAGAGCCTGTGCTGTTGGTGTTCTGTTCAGGAAGTTGTCTCCTGTGCTAATGAGTTCAAGGCTCTTCCCCCCTTTTTCTTCTAATAGGTTTAGTGTGTCTGGTTTTATTTGAGGTCTTTGATCCACGTGGACTTTAGTTTTATGCAGGGTGATAAATATGGATCTATTTGCATTTTTCTACATGTAGATATCCAGTTAGACCAGCACCATTTGTTGAAGATGCTGGGGGTTTTTTTTGTTTTGGTTTTTTTTTTTTTTTTTTTTTTCATTGAATGGTTTTGAGATCTTTGTCGAAAATCAGGTGTCCATAGTGTGTGGATTTATTTATTTCAGGGTCTTCTATCCAATTCTATTGATCCACCAGTCAGTTTCTATGCCAATACCATGCAGTTTTTAGTATTGTTGCTCTGCCATGTTTGTTGCACCTTTATTTGTAATAGCCAGAAGCTGGAAACAACCCAGATGCCCTTCAACTGAGGAATGGATACAGAAATTGTGGTAAATCTACACAATGAAATATTACTCAGCAATAAAAATCAAGGCTATCATGAAACTTGCATATCAATGGTGGGAAATGGAAAAGATCATCCTGAGTGAGCTGTCCCAGAAGCAGAAAGACACATAGGGTATATAATCACTCATAAGTGGGTATTAGGCATGTAATATAGGATAAACCTACTAAAATCTGTACACCTAAAGACTCTAATCAAGAAGGAGGACCCTCAATAAAATGCTCCATCCCCATTCAGAAAGGCAAAGAAGATGGTCAGAAGAAGGAGAAAAACAGGGAACAGGACAGGAGCCTGCCACAAAGGGCCTCTGAAAGGCTTTACCCTGGAGGGTATCAAAGCAGATGCTGAAACTTATGGCCAACCTTTGGGCAGAGTGCAGGCAATCTTATGAAAGAAGTGGGAAATCTTAAGACCTGGAGAGGACAGAAGCTCCACAAGGAGAGCAACAGACCAAAAAATCAGGGCACAGGGATCTTTTCTGAGACTGATATGCCAACCAAGAACCATTCGTGGAGCTAACCTAGAATACCTGCATAGATGTAGCCCATGGCAGTTCAGTGTCCTAGTGAGTTCCATAGTAATGGAAACAGGGACTGTCTCTGACATGAACTGATTGGTCTGCTCTTTGATCACCTCCCCCTGAGGAGAAGAGCAGAGTTACCAGGCCACAGAGGAAGACAATGCAGCCAGTCCTGATAAGACCTGATAGACTAGGATCAGAAGGAAAGGGAGGAAGACCTCCCCTATCAGTGGACTTTGGGAAGGACATTCGTGGAGATGAGGGAGGAAGGGGTGGGATTGGGAGGGGAGGAGGGAGAGAGTTACAGGGGGGATACAAAGTGAATAAAATGTAATTAATAAAAATTAAAATAAAAAACATTGAAAAAATATGACCCTTCTTTATTTTTTCCCCTGGGTAGGTGAGAAATAGTTTGCCCTTTGTTTGGGTAAGACACAGAAGAAACAATGTATTGTTTAACTTTAGGTCACACTCACACCCACACTGTCTGATTGATACAACTTAAGGTTACCTTCCATCTTTCATAAAGATGCAAACATCCTTCTACAGAACACAGCAAGTTAATTTTAACAATGAAGTTGATCTGAGTGCAGACATGAACTGATATAATCAGTAAAGCTTAGCTAGAGCAATTTCTGAGAGTCAGATGATTTTAACCTCAGCTTCAGAAGACCTGTGCTTTCAATGATTATGTGGAATCTGAAAACTTGCATTGAATTTAAAGGGAGGAGCTTCAATATATGCTGTGTGGAAAGACCATCTTGCCTGTTCATCTCCCTGTCTTTTGGGAAAACTACTAAAGGCTCCTCTGTGAGACATTTAAAACACCTTTGGAAGTTCAGAAACTTCCAAACATTTCTGCAATTAAATTGTCAGATGGGGAGAGAAAGCTGAAAAATACCTTCTAGCAGGCATGCCTGCATGGCTCCAGCATTCAGCAGAGCTGAGGGAGTATACAGGGGATGCTGAGCCTTAAATTCAGATTCTGTAATCTAGAGACCTGCGTTATCACGTAAATTCTGCAAACTTCATCCCATCACAGTGGCTCCTTGAATATTGACTTATTATACATTAATGTCATTATTTAAGGTGTTACAGGATGCAAGGACACCAGTCTAACTCTGATTGTTAGTCCAAGTCCCTAGTGACCATTGGAATGTTGGCTGAAATAAACACAGATAGTTCCTTTAGAAGGCTACAGTGAGGATATTGTGGCTGAGTGCAACACATCCTTGTTGTCTCATTCACTGTGAACCTCCCTGTGCTGAAAGAAAGCCCAGCCTTGCTTTCTGAATCTGTCAGGCTCTGCTACAATGGTATCTGTAATATAAAGCAGGTGGCCATCTTTCATGAAGCTACTGTGTGTCTAAATGTGAACTCTAGTTTACAAAAATGCATTCCATTACATTTGTTTCATTTCTTTTTTTCTTATTTTTTTAAATATTAGTTACAGTTTATTAACTTTGTATCCCAGCTGTATCCTGCTCCCTCATTCTCTCCCAACCCCACCCTCCCTATCTCATCTCCTCCCAGCCCCTTTCCAAGTCCACTGATAGAGGACCTCCTCCCCTTTCATCTGACCCTGGTTTATCAGGTATCTTCAGGACTGGCTGCAAAGTCCTCCTCTGTGGCCCTCAGGGGTCCTCCTCCATTGGAGGAGGGGTGTCAGAGAGCCTGACATTGAGTTTATGTCACAAATAGTCCCTGTTACCTTACTAGGGTACCCACTTGGATTTTGAGCTACCATGGGCTACATCAGAGCAGGGGGTCTAGGTTATATCCATACATGGTCCTTGTTTGGAGAAACAGTCTTATAAAAGACCCCTGTGCCCAGATATATTTGGTCCTTATGGAGCTCCTATCCTCTCCATGTCATACTAACTTCCACTTTTTTCATATGATTCCCTGCACTCTGCCAAAGGTTTGGTTATGAGTATTAGTCTCTGCTTTGATACACTGCTAGGTAGAGCATTTCAGAGGCCCTCTATGGCAGGCTCCTGTCCTGTTACTTGGTTTCTCCTACGTCCAATGCCATCCCATTTGTCTTTCTAAGTGAGGATTGATCATCTCACTCTGGGTCCTCTTTCTTGTTTATCTTCTTTAGATGTATAGATTTCAGTACGTTTATCATAGCTTATAGATCTACATAAGTGAGTATATACCATGTGTGTTTTTCTCCTTCTGGGATACTTCACTCAGAATGATCTTTTATAGATCCCACCATTTGTCTGCAAATTTCATGATTTCCTTGTTTTTAATTGCTGAGTAATATTCCATTGTGCAAAATTACCACAATTTCTGTATCCATTCTTCCGTTGATTGACATCTGGGTTGTTTCCAGGTTCTAGCTATTACAAATAAAGCTGCTGCAAACATGGTTGAGCAAATGTCCTTGTGTACTTGAGCACCTTTTGGATATATGCGTAGGAGTGATATAGCTGGGTCTTAAGGAAGCACTATTCCTAATTGTCTGAGAAAGCACCAGATTGATTTCCAAAGTGGTTGTACAAGCTTACATTCCACCAGCAATGGAGGAGGGTTCCCCTTTCTCCACAACCTCTCCAGGATGTGTTGTCATTTGAGCATTTGATTTTAGCCATTTTGATGGGTGTAAGGTGAAATCTCAGGGTCCTTTTGATTTGCATTTCTTTGATGACTAAGGATGTTGAGCATGTCTTTAAGTGTTTCTCTGCCATTCTACATTCCTCTAAAGAGAATTCTCTGTTTAGCTCTGTACCCTGTTTTTTAGTTGGATTGCTTGATTTATTGCTTTTTAACTTCTTTATATATTCTGGATATAAGTCCTCTGTCAGATATAGGATTGGTGAAGATACTTTCTTCTGTGATTTTCTTGAAAATATTTGCTGGACCTTAGAGCCTTGAATCTTCTTTTTCATCAATTCCTATTATTCTTAGATTTTATCTTTTAATGGCGCCCT
This sequence comes from Psammomys obesus, assembly GCF_907164565.1. Taxonomy (NCBI): domain Eukaryota; kingdom Metazoa; phylum Chordata; class Mammalia; order Rodentia; family Muridae; genus Psammomys; species Psammomys obesus. Next base: position 5,167,502 of record NW_026596079.1, on the reverse strand, counting down.
TGATTTCTTGGATATTTTGTATTTGGGACTTTTCTGATTTTACTTTTTCTTTGAGAGAAGTATCAATTTCTGCAAGTGTATCTTTAACACCAGAGATTCTCTCTTCCATCTCTTGTATTCTGTTGGTGATGCTCACCTTTGTGGTTCCTGATCTTTTCTCTAAGTTCTCCAGCTCCTTGTTTCATTTCTTTGAAAGCATTTTTTTTTGAGATTATAGTTTAAGAAAAACATTTCTTCCTTCTCTTTCTTCTCTTCAAATTCTCTCTTATACCCTTCCTTCAAATTCCTGGTCTCTTTATTCACTAATTGCTATTCCATGCATATAGGTCTATACATACATATTCCTAAATCTCCTCAGTCTGTGTATTACCCATAGTTCTCTAGGAGACAGAACTGGTAGATAGATAGATAGATAGATAGATAGATAGATAGATAGATAGATAGAAATATTTTTGATAGAGATATCATATATATATATATTATATCATATATCTTAGGGTTTTATTGCTGTGAAGAGAGAGCATGACTACAAAAACTCTCATCAAAAATGAGAGTATTTAAGTGGAGTTGGCTTATAGTTCAGAGGTTTCATTTATTATCATCATGGCAGGAAGCATGGTAGCATTAAGGCAGTCATGGTGCTGGAGTGATAGCTGAGCATTCTACATCTAGATCTTCAGGCATCAGAAAGAAACAATAAGCCACTAGGCCTAGAATAAGCTTCAGAAACCTCAAAGGCCACCCCACAGTAACATAATTCCTCCGAAAAAAGTCACACCTACCTCAAAATTCCACACCTCTTAACTATACTACTCCCAGTGGCCTAGGAGGGCCATTCTTATTCAAACAATCACAGCGTGTGTGTTACATATATCACATATACAATATAGTACAAACAGAAATGTGTGTGGGTATGTTTCTGTGTGGGTTTGTTTTACAGGTAAAGATCTGACTGTTTCAACCAATAACTATCTCCTGACAGAAAGCCCAGAAATTCAGTAGTTGTTCAGTCCACAAGACTGGATGTTACAGCTCATCTTCAGTTTATACCAGAATCCTGAGTAAGTAGAATTTAATACCACTAAAGGAATGAACTTGTGAGTGACAGCAAGGCCTAGAAGACAAAAAACAATAGTTTCCTTCTTCCATGTCCTTATATAGTCTTTGGTACAGATTTAAGGTGGATCTTCCCACCTCAGAGATCCTGATTTAGGATTTAGGGTTGGTCTTTCCACTTCAAATTATTTCATGAAGAAAACCCCACATGCATATATCTGAAATATGCTCAACTGTACACCACTAACATTTGCTCAACCATGTTCATAACAGCTCTATTAGTAATATCCAGAATCTGGAAACAACCCAGATGTCCATCAACGGAGGAAGGGATATAGAAATTGTATATACATTTACACAATGGAATACTACTCAGCTATTAAAAACAAGGAAAACGTAAAATTTGCAGGGAAGTGCTGGGAACTAGAAAAGATTATCTTGAGTGAAAAGACACACATGGTATATGCTCACTCAAAAGTGGTTATTATACATATACTATAGGATAAACATAATAAATCTATAGTCTTAAGGAAGCTAAACAACAAAAAAGACCATAGGGAAGATGCTCAATCCTCATTCAGAAAGGCAAATATGATAGACATCAGAAGCAGGAGAAGACAGGGAACAGGACAGGAGCCTACCGCAGAGGGCCCCTGAAAAACTCTTCTGATGGAGGTATCAAAGCAGAGGCTGAGACTCACAGCCAAACTTTGGGCAGAGTGCATGGAATTTTTTGAAAGAAGGGGAAAATAGAAAGACCTGGAGAGGATAGAAGCTCCAAAAGGAAACCAACCGATCCAAAACAAAAAGAAAAAAAATGAAAAATAAAAAGAAAAAAAAAACGGAGCCCTGGGGGCCCTGAGACTGATACCCCAACCAAGAACCATGCATGGAGAGGACCTAAAACCCATGCTCAGATGTAGCCTGTAGACTCAGTCTCTCAGTATGTTCCCTAGTAAGGGGAGCAGAGGCTTTCCCTGGCATGAACTCAGTAGTAAGTTCTCTGATCACCTCCCCCTGATGGGGAGGCAGTGCAGCCTTGCTAGGCCACAGAGGAAGACAATGTGGCCAGTCCTGATGAGACATGATAGGCTAGGGTCAGATAGAAGGGGAGGAGGACCTCCCCTATCAGTGGACTAGGGGAGGGGGATGGGGGAAAAGATATACGGAGGGAGGGTATAATTAGGAGAATAGGGAGGGGGCTACAGCTGGGATACAAAGTGAATAAATTGTAATAAATAGTAAATAAATAATTAAAAAAAGAAAAACCCTCAAAAATATAACCAGTCACTTGGGGTTTAGTAATTTTAGCTGTAGTCAAGCTGACAACCATGAACATTTATGATAATAATGAATCTCAAATCATGACATTAGCATTACTGTCTATTTAATGTCACATGCACTTTTACGTGAGCTTTTAAGGCTGACAATTTAGTACAGGACAACCAACTTATGTGTTCTTCCCCAAGGAATTCTCAAATTTTTGTTCTATTGCCTATAATTCTTTGTGTAGGATTGAAGACTCCTGGGCTTTTCCCCATCCAGTTAGTTATGTGTATTTGTGTCACTCTTGTTCAGCTCATGCTTGGGCTGTCATTTCTGTGATACTTTATGAATATAGCTACTGATATTACTAGAGGAGACAAACACACCAAACTCCATAATCTTCTGGATCTTAATTTTTTTTTTTTCTGATCTTTCTTCTACAGTGTTCCCTGAGCCTCAGGCACAGGATTGTTTTGTAGATATAGTCATTGGGACTTGGCTCCAGAAGTCTGTATTTGTGACACTGTGGTAGTTTGAAAGAAAATGGCCCACATAGGCCCATAGAAAGTGGCACTATTTAGGAGGTGTGCCCTTGTTGGATAGGTGTGGCATTGTTGTTGGAAGTGTGGCTTAGTTTCCTTCTTAATACCTGTAGAATCATATGTAGAAATCTCAGTTATTTCTCCAGCATCATGACTGCCTGCATGTTGCCATGCTTCCTGCCTTGACAATAATGAACTAAACCTCTAAACGGTAAGCCAGCCCCAATGTAATATTTTCTTTTATAATATTTGAGAAGGCCACGGTGTCTCTTCACAGCAAGAAAACTCTAAGACAGAAGTTAGTACCAGGGACTTGGGTACTGCTGTGATAGGCCTGACCACGTTTTTATTTGAAGAAATGTGGACTTTGGAATGTTGGGTTAGGAAAAGAGTGGAATGCTTTAAGTGAGGCTTAATGGGTCATCCTAGTAGGAACATGGAAGACTGCAGTGCTGAGGGAGAGGTCAACTATGGCAGTCTTTTTCAAGAGGTTTCAGAGGAGATGAATTATAGTATGTGGTCTTATAAGATTGTTCTTATGATATTTTAGTAAAGAATGTGGCTGCTTTTTGTCCTTGTCTCAAAAGTCTGCCTGAGGCTTTAGTGAAGAGTTTTGGCGTACTTACATTGGCAGAGGAAATCTCAAAGCATCCTAGTATTGATTCTGTCCCATGCTTATTAGTGTTCACTCTTAAGAAGATCAGAATCAGAGCTGACTTCTCAACAGAGACTATGAAAGCAAGAAGGCTCTGGACAGATATCATGTAGACCCTAAGAGAACACAGATGTTAGCCCAGCAAAACTCTCAGTCCTCATAGACGGAGAAAACAAGATATTCAATGACAAAAACAAATTTCAACAATACCTAAAAACAAATCCAGCATTACAGAAGACACTAGAAGGGAAAATACAACCCAAGAAAACTAGCTACATTCAAGAAAACACAGGAAATAAATAACCCCACTACAGTAAAACAAAAAGCAACCAAGAACACAACCATATGACCACAGCCAACATCAAATTCAAAGGATATAACAGCCACTGGTCATTAATCTCTCTCAATATTAATGGACTTAATTCTCCAATAAAAAGACACAGACTAACAGAATGGATGCATAAGCAAAACCCAGTAATCTATTGTATACAAGAAACATACCTAAGTCACAAAGATAGATATAACCTGAGGGTAAAGGGATGGAAGATGGCTTTCCAAGCAAATGGATGCAAGAAGCAAGCAGGAGTAGCCATTCTAATATCTGATAAAATAGACTTTCAACCAAAATTAATCAAAAGAGATGGGGAAGGACACTTCATACTCATCAAGGGAAAATTCCACCAAGAAGATATCACAATCCTGAACATCAATGCCCCAAATACAAGGGCACCCACATTTGTGAAAGAAACATTGATAAAAACTTAAAGCACACATAGAACCCCACACACTAATAGTGGGAGACTTCAACACCCCACTCTCAACAAAGGACAGGTCAACTAAACAGAAATTAAACAAAGAAACAATATCTCTAACAGAGGTCAAAAATCAAATGGACCTAACAGACATTTACGGAACCTTACCCCCAAACACAAAAGAATTTACCTTCTTCTCAGCACCTCATGGAACCTTCTCCAAAATAGACCACATAGTTGGTCACAAAGCAAGCCTTAACAGATACAAGAAGATTGAAATAATCCCTTGTATCCTGTATGATCACCATGCAATAAAGCTGGACCTCAATAACAACAGAAATAGCAAAAAGCCTACACATACATGGAAACTGAACAACTTGCTACTGAATGACAGCTGGGTCAGGGAAGAAATGAAGAAAGAAAATAAAGGCTTCCTTGAACTCAATGGAAATGAAGACACAACATACCCAAATTTGTGGGACACAATGAAAGCAGTGCTAAGAGGAAAGTTCATAGCACTAAGTGCCTTCAAGAAGAAATTTGAGACAGCTCATTCAAGCAACTTAATGGCCCACTTAAAAACCTTAGAAAAAGAAGAAGCAGACACACCAAAAAGGAGTAGACGGCTGGAAATAGTCAGACTCAGGGCTGAAATCCATCAACTAGAAACAAATAAAACAATTCAAAGAATCAATGAAACCAAGAGCTGGTTGGTTTGAGAAAATCAATAAGATCGACAAACCCTTAGCCAAGCTAACTAAAAGGCAGAGAGACAGCATCCAAATCAACAAAATCAGAAATGAGAAGGGGGACAAAACTACAGACACTGAGGAAATCCAAACAGTAATTAGGACTTACTTCAAAAGTCTATACGCAACAAAATTTAAAACTCTAAATGAAATGGACAATTTTCTTGATTGATTCCACTTACCAAAGCTAAATCAGGACCAGGTAAATCAATTAAATAGTCCTATATCCCCCAAGGAAATACAAGCAGTCATCGAAAGTCTCCCATCCAAATAAAGCCCAGGACCTGATGGTTTCAGTGCAGAATTCTACCAGACATTCAAAAAAGAGCTAAATCCAGTTCTCTTCAAACTATTCCACAAAATAGAAACAGAAGGAACATTACCAAACTCATTCTTTGAAGCCACAATCACCTTGGTACCTAAACCTCACAAAGACCCAACAAAAAAGAGAACTTCAGGCCAATCTCGCTTATGAACATTGATGCAAAAATACTCAACAACAACAAAAAAAAAACCCTCAAAAATATAACCAGTCACTTGGGGTTTAGTAATTTTAGCTGTAGTCAAATTGACAACCATGAACATTTATGATAATACTGAATATATCAAAATACTTGCAAACCGAATACAAGAATACATCCAAGATATCATCCACCATGACCAAGTAGGCTTCAACCCAGGTATGCAGGGGTGGTTCAATATACGGAAATCCATCAATGTGATCCACCATATTAACAAACTGAAAGAAAAAAACCACATGATAATCTCCCTAGATATTGAAAAAGCATTTGACAAAATCCAACACCCATTCATGTTTAAAGTATTGGAGAGATCAGGGATACAAGGCACATATCTAAACATAGTAAAGGCGATATACAGCAAGCCTATAGCCAACATCAAACTGAACAGAGAGAAACTTAAAGCAGTCCCACTGAAATCAGGGACAAGACAAGGCTACCCACTCTCTCCATATTTCTTCATCATAGTTCTGGAAGTCCTTGCTAGAGCAATAAGACAGTTGAAGGAGATCAAGGGGATACAAATTGGAAAGGAAAAAGACAAATTATCACTATTTGCAGATGATATGATAGTATACATGAGTGACCCCAAAAACTCCACCAGGGAACTCCTACAACTGATAAACACCTTTAGCAAAGTGGCCGGATACAAAATTAACTCAAAAAAAATCAGTAGCCCTCCTGTATACAAAAGACAAAAGGGCTGAGAAAGAAATTAGGGAAGCAACACCCTTCACAATAGCCACAAATGACATAAGGTACCTCGGAGTAACCCTAACCAAGGAAGTCAAAGACTTGTATGAAAAAAATTTCAAGTCTCTGAAGAAAGAATTAGAAGAAAATATGAGAAGATGGAAAGATCTTCCATGCTCATGGCTTGGCAGGATTAACATAGTAAAAATAGCCATCTTACCAAGAGCAATCTACAGATTCAATGCAATTCCCATCAAATTAACAACACAATTCTTTACAGACCTGGAAAGAAAAATTCTCAACTTCTTATGGAATAACAAGAAATCCAGAATTGCTAAAACAATCCTCTACAATAAAAGATCTTCTGGAGGTACCTCCATCCCTGATCTTAAGTTGTACTATAGAGCAACAGTTTTAAAAACTGCCTGGTACTGGCATAGAAACAGAATGGTGGATCAATGGAACCAAACAGAAGACCCAGAAATAAACCCACACGCTTATGGACACCTGATCTTTGACAAAGATGCCAAAACCATACAATGGAAAAAAGATAGCATCTTCAACAAATGGTGCTGGTCCAACTGGATGTCTACATGTAGAAAAATGAAAATAGACTCATACTTATCACCTTGCACAAAACTGAAGTCCAAGTGGATCAAAGACCTCAACATAAAACCAGACACATTAAATCGGCTAGAAAAAAAAGTGGGGAATACCCTAGAACTCATTAGTACAGGAGAAAACTTCCTGAACAGAACACCAACAGCACAGGCTCTAAGAGCAACAATCAATAAATGGGACCTCATGAAATTGAAAAGCTTCTGTAAAGCAAAGGACACCGTCTTCAAAACAAAGTGACTGCCTACAGATTGGGAAAGAATCATCACCAACCCTTTATCTGACAGAGGACTCTTATCCAGTATATATAAAGAACTAAACAAGCTGAAAATCAGCAAACCAAGTAATCCACTTAAAAAATGGGGAACAGAGCTAAAGAAAGAATTCTCTGTAGAGGAATATCGAATGGCAGAGAAGCACTTAAAGAAATGCTCAACCTCATTAGCCATCAGGGAAATGCAAATCAAAACAACCCTGAGATTTCACCTTACACCCATCAGAATGGCCAAGATCAAAAACTCAAGTGACAACACATGCTGGAGAGGTTGTGGAGAAAGGGGAGCCCTTCTCCACTGCTGGTGGGAATGTAAACTTGTGCAACCACTCTGGAAATCAATCTGGCGCTTTCTCAGACAACTGGAAATAGTGCTTCCTCAAGATCCAGCTATACCACTCCTAGGCATATACCCAAAAGAGGCTCAAGTACACAAAAAGGACATTTGCTCAACCATGTTTGTAGCAGCTTTATTTGTAATAGCCAGAAGCTGGAAACAACCCAGATGCCCCTCAACTGAACAATGGATGCAGAAACTGTGGTACATCTATACAATGGAATATTACTCAGCAATGAAAAATAAGGAAATCATGAAATTTGCAGGTAAATGGTGGGACCTGGAAAGGATCATCCTGAGTGAGTTGTCCCAGAAGCAAAAAGACACACAGGATATATACTCACTCATATAGACATACAACAGAGGACAAACCCACTAAAATCTATGCATCTAAAGAAACCATGCAAGAGAGAGGACCCTAACTAAAATGTTCAATCCCCATCCTGAAAGGCAAAGAGGATGGACATCAGAAGAAGAAAAAAACAGGAAACAACCTAGAAACCTGCTACAGAGGGCCTCTGAAAGCCAGAAGAAGAAAACAGGAAAGAAATTAGAAACCTACCACAGAGGGCCTCTGAAAGCCTCTGCCCTGCAGACTATCAAAGCAGATGCTGAGCCTGATGGCCAACTGTTGGGCAGAGTGAATGGAATTTTATGTAAGAAGTGGGAAATAGTAAGGAGAGCAACATAACAAGAAAATTTGAACACAGGGAACTTCCCAGAGACTCCTACTCCAACCAAGGACTATTCATGGAGATAACCTAGAACCCCTGCACAGATGTAGCCCATGGCAGGTCAGTGTCCAAGTGGGTTACCTAGTAATGGGAAGAGGGACTGCCTCTGACATAATCTAATTGGCCTGCTCTTTGATCACCTCCCCCTGAGGGGGGAGCAGCCTTACCAGGCCACAGAAGAGGACAATGCAGCCACTTTTGATGAGATCTGATAGACTAAAATCAGAAAGGAGAGGAGAACCTCCCCTATTTGTGGACTTGGGGAGGGGCATGCATGCAGAAAATGGAGGGAGGGTGGGATCGGGAGGGGAGGAGGAAGGAGGGGCTTATGGGGGGATACAAAATGAATAAAGTGTAATTATTAAAAAAAGAAGATCTATAATGAAAATAAGCAAATTGAGCAAGGAAAATAATACACAAAGTATTTTGTTCAAGGAGAAAAGGGATACCAGGAAGTGAAATGGAGCTAAATCTTGGGTTCAAAGAGATAAACAGATTAAAGAAAAGCCTGATGTTAAATGGAATAAAAGAAGTGATGCTCTCAGGGCTAGACCCTACCCAGGTAGGCTTCTAATTCATGGAAAGGAATTAAGGAAGGAACAACATAGGTCCAGGTGCAGTAGTACACGCTTTTTTCCCAGGGCCTCAGGAGACAGAAGTAAGTAGATCTCAGAGTTCCAGGTCAGGCTGATCCACACACAATTTTATGACAGCCAAGCTTAGGTAGTAAAGGAAACTGTCAAAACCAGAAAGCTGGTGAAGACATGATTGAACCAGGGGGCCATGTTCCAGTCCCAGCAATCTGCAGAACTTAGTAGCTTTGGCCACATGGTTCTGGTTTTAGAATGAAGGATAGAAGAAAGGGGTTGTAGAGCCACAGAGGCCAGGGATGTGTCAGGGGTGTTTCTGAATGAAGGTCTAGAGAGGCCATTGACTGAAACTGTGAAGGTGAAGCCTGGATTGCCTTAGAGACTCTAAGATGTTAATGATGCCAGAGCAGTGGGATACCTGCTGAGGAGAGGTTCTAACAGGGAGTAGAAGCAGCCTACAAGAGAGAAGTGAGTTGCAATCCACAAAGCTAAAAAGAGTTGGAGATCTAAAGAGTGTTTTGACACCAAACATAAACATATAGTTTGGAGTTTGCCCAGCTGGCTTCTGGTTGTTTTTTTTTTTTTTTTTTTTTTTTTATGGTCCAGTATTCCCTCACTCTGCTCCCTTTTGTAATGTTAATGTATGTCATATGCCATTGTATGTTCACAGAATGTTATCTGGTTTTCATTTTGATTTTTATAGGAGGATTAAAGTTAAGAAATTGCCACGAGTCTTAGAAGAAACTTTGGACTTTTAAAAAGTTGAGACTGGGATAGCCTATGAGGACTTTTGTAATTGGAAAGAATACAGTTTTGCATTATGATATGGCTATAATCCTTTGGTGCTAGGGCATAAAATGTGGTAGTTTGAAAGAAAATGGTCCCCATAGGCACATAAGGAGTGTGGCACTGTTAAGAAGTGTGTCCTTGTTCGAGTAGGTGTGGCATTATTGGAGGAAGTGTGGCTCAGTCTTCTTGCTGCCTGTGGATCCAGATGTAGAAATCTCAGCTATCTCTCCTGAACCTTAACTACCTGCATGCTGCTATGCTTCCTGACATGATGATAATGGACTATATGTCTGAGCTGTAAGCCAGATCCAATTAAATGTTTTTCTTTATAAGAGTTGCCATGGTCATGGTGTCTTTTCAAGGTAATAAAACCTTAACTAATACAGATACCTGTGAACTACAATAACAAGTGTGGTACAATAACCCTAAGGGTACAGCAATGTTATGCCTACCTTGTCAGTAACCAACAGCTCTCTAATTGGACTTAAGACAAACTCACTTAGAGGAAGACTATGCCTGGTACTGGAAACCAAGCTAAGAGTTCAATGCTAGTGAAGTCATGGTTATGGGAAAGGAATCTCCAAGTTCTAATTTATTAAACCATAATAATGTCTAACTACGTTTTAAATATTTGCACTTATACTCACAGATAAGTGTAGTCCTCACCCTCCATCAAGGAAACTTCTCTTTGCAACATATATAGAGCATTAGAGAAAACCACAATCATTCACACATTTCAAACTCATACAGCCTTAGCGGGAAATAATTTCCTCTGTGCCCATATATCCTTCTCAGCCTGGTAGCCCAAGAGTCTGCATGTTATTCTCTCCTCATTTTTTTTATTAAACAATGTTCCTTCTTAGTATTTTCAGAAAAACCTTTCCACCATCTGATTATCAATGGCGACCCAAAGGCAAAGCTACCCAGCATCCACATGATGGTTCATGATAATCTATAACTCCAGTCCCAGGAGATCGCACACCCTCTTCTGTCCTCCATGGGCGCTGCATACACGGGACACACAGACATACATGCAGGCAAACACTTATGCATATAAAATAAATCAATAAATTATAAAAAGAAAAATATATTTTCCAAATACAGATACAAATACTCCATTTGCAAATAACCTTACATGTATGTATAAGTGAACCTGAGCACCTATATTTTCAAATATCAAGCACACAATGCATTGCCTGCAAACAAGCCCTTTTCTTCCTTAACATGTGATTTAAGTTTTCTTTTTTTTTTTTAGTTTTTTTTTTTTTTTGGACTTAACACAGTTAAAATAAAATCACATCTGTTCAAAATTAGCGATTGTTTCATAAATCATGCAGTTGGAGTTTGTTTCTCACAAGATTTCTAACTGTTCTCTGGGGAGAAGAAAAATCTACCTTTGAAGAAGTACAGTCTGGGGGATTTTTACTCTCAAACACAAACTGATGATACATAGATCTTTGCAGAGGAAGCCTTATCTAATTGCAAGTGCCATCTGAATTACCAAAGTATGGTATAGTCTTGATTAAGACAGTGTCAGTGGGATAAAACGGCTAGACAGAGTGTTCTGGATTAACCCATGCTTCTTGCAGATTTGTGTTGTTTAAATAGATAATGCCAGGAGGAGTCTTGGTTATGTTCAATGAACTGATTTAGCACAAATAAAAGCCAAGGATTTACACAGGCCGTAAGCTGGATAAGGTGACAAAGGCAAGTAACCTCAAAACTGAGAAGCCAGAGGCAGGAGGACTTGAATTTAGGGTAACTGGGATATATATATATATATATATATATATATATATATATATATATATATATCGAGGCTACACATTCAAACACAACAAATCAGTCAGAATTAAATAGGAATGCAAGATGCATAGCCTGGGCCAAGTAGCTGTCAGCTGTCCTTGGTGATGTGGACCTCAGAGATTGCCTGTAGTCATCAGGCCATGCTGGTCCTTGGAAAAGGGCACTGTTTATAATGCTTGACATCAGTGGCTTGTCAAAGGCCTTTAGGATGTGTGTCAAGACAAAAATTAGTTGTAAATGGTTTGGTCATTTTTACTAGCTTCTTCTCAAAATAAAGTTTTATATATATATATATATATATATATATATATATATATATATATTTACTTACTTGAAATTTTCAAGATTCTAGTCTCTCGTGATGGTGTGAATGCACATACCCTTCCTTTTGGCATAGGACTTCAACAGGCAGTTTCCCAAAACAAAGGTCTCTGACATCTTTTAATTGTTGCCTCAAACAAAGTAGTTGGAATCATCCATTTAGGAGAGAAAGAAGAGAAATGGGAAGGAGATGGGATATGAGAGGATAAGGCATGATTTTGACCAATATATGTCATACATGTGTATAAACATGTTATCATGGAACCTAGAAACTTTTACAAATTGTATGCATTAATAATGGTTTTATTTATTTTAATTAAATTTATTTTGACTATGTCATACGTGTATATAATGCATTTGAATTACTCAGATGCCCAACTTACCCTCTCTTATTTGTCTCCCACTTTTAATAACCCCTCATCATTAGACTTTCCTTTCTCACCTTCATGACTTTTGGTGTATGGTGTGTGTGTGTGTGTGTGTGTGTGTGTGTGTGTGTGTGTGTGTGTGTTTATCCAGGACTGTCCATTTGACATGGATTTGGAACTCTCCATTATAATTGGGTGGGCCAACGGGTGGATACACAACTGCAAACAGTGACTCCCTTTCCTCTATGAAAAGGTAGGGTCTTCTGAGCCTTTTGGCCATTCATGGCTTTCAGTTAATTGTGCTATGCCCACAGATGCTTTGAATCACTAAGTGCAATGACTATCATGCCCAGAATAAAGCATTTCACAGTTCTTCCTATCTCTAGTTCTATAATGTCTCTGATCTCTCTTCAGTGATATTTTATGAGCCTTAGAGATGGTGATATAATGGCTTGCTAATGGCTGAGCACTCCACTGTCACTTATTTTCAGCATTCTAAGTAGTTATATGTCTCTGCACTTACTACTGTTCACTTATGAATGTTTTCAGTAGGCCCCTTACTATCAGAGTGCAGGTAAAAAAAAATGTAACTCTACCCTTTAATGCCGAGGGCCTCTGTGCTCTAATTCAAAGCTTAGTATCCCTTGGCAGTCCTCTCATTATCATCGGAATGTCAGGGGACAGATTGCGTGTGATAATTGTTAAATTGTCAACTTGATTTGACTTGTAATCACACACGTGTCAAGTGTATTTTCACTGAAGTTTTAGTAAAGGGGAAAGACCCATACTATATGTCACCACCACCTTCATTAAGACAGTGCAGTGGTTTGAATGAGAATGTCCTCATAGGCTATGATGTCTGCTACTTGTCTGCCAGTTGGTGGTGCTGTTGTTGTAGATTTTGGAGGTGTGGAGTTGCTGGATAAAGCATGTCAGTAAGGGTGAGCACCAAGGCTTCAAAGTCAAGTGCTCTTCCTCATTGGGTCTCTGTCTCTGCTTGTACATTCAGTTCAAGATGTGAGCTCTCAGCTGTATCGCCTTCTGTTGCCACAATTCCTTGTCATGATAGACTCTTATCTCTCAACAATAAATTCAAACAAAACTTTTTTTTTTTAATGTTACCTTAGTATTGGTGTACTATAGCAGCAATAGAAAATTAATTCATGCACATGAAGGCCCAGAATGAATAAATATAGATTAAAAATAACTGCCAGAGTTCTAGCACTGCCTGTATTCTGCTTTCTGATCTACTCAGATGTGAAGCAATTTAGCTGCGATGAACCTCACATGCATTCCCACTGATTGCAAATCCTCCAATCTAGACTTACTTCTATACGTTATTTGATTGAAACAATGAGAAAAGTAACCCTCCCTTACTTACATATACTTCAAGGCTGCATTGGGAGGTTATATATGACAGAAGAAATAAAACTATCCATGGATATATTTGCCATAGCAGGTTGCTCCTCCTTAGTGAGGAAGGGGACAGATTGATGATCTGACACAAATTCTAATTTTCAGGTGAAACTGAAACCCATTTCTTATCCACCATGCTTCAAACTCTGGTAACACTGACCCTCCTTGTGTCTGAATATCAGAGTGTAGTATGTTCACTTTCTTCTTTGGCATTCGTGATGAGAAGTGCCACGTGTCTGAAGGATGTCAGAAATTTTCCCTGACAGTAATAAAATGAGACACTAAATGAGCCACACAAAAGGCTCCATAGTACTTTGGGCATGGGCATCAGTTGGTTTTGACATGAAATCCAGGGTTGCCTAAACAAGGAGCCTTTAGTGTGGCTTTGTGTTCTCAGGAGGGGCTGCAGAAGAGATGCCACTCATTCTTCAGTGATCTGCCAATACCCAAACTCCGGGATCATGTCTCAGACTCCTACAGCTCATGCTGGAGTACCAGACATGCTAAAAACACAAACAAACAACACAAAACAAATTTCACAAAATTTCCAGAGCAGAGGAGAGAGGCTCACAGAAGACAACTGACTTTTGAAGGACAGGCTATAGGCAACCTTTTGTCACTGGATTTTTGATCAAAGACCTCAACATAAAACCAGATACTCTAAATCTGTTAAAAGAAAAAGTGGGGAACAGCCTAGAACTCATTGGCACGGGAGACAACTTCCTGAACAGAACACCAACAGCACAGGCTCTAAGAGCAACAATCAATAAATGGAACCTCATGAAACTGAAAAGCTTCTGTAAAGCAAAGGACACCATCATCAAAACAAAACGACTGCCTACAGATTGGAAAAGAATCTTCACTAACCCTTTATCTGACAGAGGACTAATACCCATTATATACAAATAACTAAAGAAGCTGAAAAGCAGCAAACCAAGTAATCCAATTAAAAAATGGGGAACAGAGCTAAACAAAGAATTCTCAACGACAGAGGAATATCGAATGACAGAGAAACACTTAAAGAACACCGGGTCTTTTCTGAGATGGACACTCAACCAAAGACCATGAGAGGATAAAACCTAGAAGCTCTGCTCGGATGTGACCAGTGATAGCTCAGTAATCAATTGGTTTCCCATACTAAGGGAAACAAGAACTATTTCTAACAGGAACTCAATGACTGGCTCTTTGACCTCCCCACCTCCCAAGGGAGGAGCAGTACTGTTAGGCCACAGAGGAGGACTTTGCAGCCAGTCCTGAAAATACCTGACAAAACGGAGTCGTATGAAAGGGGAGGAGGTCCTCCCCTATTAGTGGACTTGGAAAGGGGCAGGGAGGAGATGAGGGAGGGAGGGTGGGATTGGGGAGGGAATGAGGGATATAGCTGGGATACAGAATTAACAAAATGTAACTAATGAGAATAAAAAAAGTTACAGAGCAGATAAAATTACACAAACAAGTCAGCTCTGCAGAGCTCTTGGTGGAGACATTCTTCAGTCACCGTGAAGACCTTCCCTAATCCTCTGAGCTCCAAGGTCTTTTATATTGCCCCTTCTTCTGCTTGTTCTTAACTGAATAAACCAGGGGGAAAACAAGAATACAAAAAAAAAAAAAAAGAAAAAAAGAAATGCTCAACCTCATTAGCCATTAGGGAAATGCAAATCAAAACGACCCTGAGATTTCACCTTACACCCATCAGAATGGCCAAGATCAAAAACTCAAGGGACAACACATGCTGGAGAGGTTGTGGAGAAAGGGGAACCCTCCTCCACTGCTGGTGGGAATGTAAACTGGTACAACCACTCTGGAAATCTATCTGGCGTTTTCTAAGACAATTAGGAATAGTGCTTCCTCAAGACCCAGCTATACCACTGCTAGGTATATACCCAAAGTTTGCTCAAGTACACAAAAGGGATATTTGCTCAACCATGTTTATAGAAGCTTTATTTGTAATAGCCAGAACCTGGAAACAACCCAGATGTCCATCAATGGAGGAATGGGTACAGAAATTGTGGTATTTTTACACAATGGAATACTACTCAGCAATCAAAACGGAGGAAATCATGAAATTTGCAGGCAAATGGTGGGATCTAGAAAAGATCATTCTGAGTAGAATATCCCAGAAGGAGAAAGACAAACATGCTATATACTCACTTATATAGTCCTATAAGATGTGATAAACATAATGAAATCTGTACACCTAAAAAAGATTATCAAGAGAGCGGACATGGGGTAAGATGATCAATCCTCATTTAGAAAGACAGATGGGATGTCCATTGAACATATGACAGGAGTCTACTGAGCACATCTGAAAGACTCTAACTAGCAGTGTTTTCAAAGCAGATACAAAGACTCATGACCAAACCTTCGGCAGAGTACAGGGATGACCAAACCTTCGGCAGAGTACAGGGAATCATATGAAAGAAGGGGAGTTAGTATGATGGGGAAAGGATAGGAGCTCCACAAGGACAAAATATACCTGGGCACAGGGTCTTTTCAGAGACTGACATTCAACCAAGGACCATGTATGGATATAACCTAGAACCTCTGCTCAGATGTAGCCTGTGGTAGCTCAGTAACCAATTGGTTTCCCACAGTGAGGGGGACAAGGACTATTTCTAACAGGAACTCAATGGCTGGCTCTTTGACCTCCCCACCCTTCAAGGGAGGAGCAGTCCTGTTAGGCCACAGAGGAGGGCTTCGCAGCCAGTCCTGAAGATACGTGATAAAACAGGATCGGATGAATGGGGAGGAGGTTCCCTCCCCATCAGTGGACTTGGAAAGGGACACGGTGGAGATGAGGGAGGGAGGGTGGGATTGGAAGGGAATGAGGGAGTGGGACATGGCTGGGATAAAGAGTTAATAAAATGTAACTGATAAGAAAAAAAATTAAATTAAATTAAAAAAATAAGCAACAACAAAAAAAAGCAATACTAAACTCTACTCTGACTCTGACGGTATGTGCATTTTTATCATCAAAAGTCACAAGGAAGTGGTTTCCCCTTTGTGTACATTTACTAGACTCTTAAATGTGTATAATAAAAATGTTTACTATTTTAAATATTTTCATACATAGTTACCAAATTTTAACTGAAAGATGTATGTTTTTTTTTAATTGTCTCTGTTATTTTAAATTCCTACAACACAAACATTGAAAATTAGAAATGCTTACCTTTCATTTTCAGTATTCTTCTCTTGTGGAAACTACTACATTAAATGCATTAACCCTAATGACTTTTGGTAAATATTGATGGAATCAAATTAAAATGAAGTATAGCCTTTCTTGCTGTGTGAATTTAGAATTAAAGTCAGTGTGACCTGCGTGGCGAAGTTGGGGACACAGTCATGGAGCTTTGAGAAATGTGTTGAGAAGAGTGAATGCTATCCTTGGTGAGATGGCATCTGGGAAGTTTCCTTACCCATTGCACCTGAGGAGCAGGAAGTAAGAAGACCAACCACCTGAGCATGAATCTGTGAGTTGCTGCTATTTATTCCACTACTTTGGTGAATTACATGGATATACAATGGCTGTGTCTTCCAGTATGTATTCAGGAGAGCCTGCTGCCTCTTACCCCAATCTGTACCTCCCACCCTCCTCTTATACTGACTCATTCTAAACTGTTTCTTCTTACTTGCTTCCCTCTGGCATTCTTTACTCAGAGTGAAACCTGAAAATTATCATTGCCATTACAAATAAAAGGTTAAAATGCTTCTCCTCCATAGGCCTTCCTAAAATGGCAGCTCACCATCATTTTCTTGCATTAACGCAACATGGCACTCAGAGACAGGCCATTCCTACAGTGTAGGCCTCCCTCACCTTACAACACAAAGTATGTGTGCATTCTGATTCCACAAACAAGTTTCCTCCATCATGTTTATATCCCTGCAATCACTTGGCTTTTTTTCTCTGTCTCTCTATCTCTGTGTCTCTGTCTCTTCCCCCCCCAGTGTTGTCTCTGTGTGTGAAAGGTGTATATCAAGATACGTGTGTCTATTATGAATCATCTAGTTCTATCACGCCTCTGCCTTATTCTCTTCTGATAGAGTCTCTCCATCAAGCCTCTAATTTTTAAAGATTATATATAACACATCTAATATACACAGACATAACACACAGATATATGTATGTATAAGCATGTTACTAAGTGAATATATATACAGGTGCCCATGGAGTCCAGGAGAGGGATCATACCCCTGGAGCTGGATTTGCAGGCAGTTGTGAGCCACCAGATGTGAATGCTGCAAACCAAATTCTGGTCCTCTGCGAAATAATGATCTTAAGCACTGAGGCATCACTCCAGTCCCCGTTTCTCTGTCATCTATTGATTAAAGCAATTGAACATTTTAAACTCTGGTTTTCTGACCTATAAATAACTAATATCACTGAAAATAGTGTAGCAAAAATAGAAAAACAAAACACTTTAATAATGATACTCCAACCAAGGACCATTCATGGAGATAACCTAGAATCCCTCCCTGCACAGATGTAGCCCATGGCAGCTCAGTGTCCATGTGGGATCCCTAGTAATGGGAATAGAAACTGTCTCTGACATGAATTCAGTGGCTGGCTCTTTGATCACCTCCTCCTCAGGGGGTGCAGCCTTACAAGGCCACAGAGGAAGAGAATGCAGCCACTCCTCATGAGACCTGACAGACTAGGATCAGATGGAAGGAGAGGAGGCCCTCCCTTATCAGTGGATTGGGATAGGGTCATGGGTGAAGAAGAGGGAGGGAAGATGGGACTGGGAGGGGATGGGAGAGGGGGCTACAGGTGGGATACAAAGTGAATAAACTGTAATTAATAAAAAATAAATTAATTATAAATAATGTGATTGCCAGAATATTTTTGGTTATAAATACTCATTGTTCCTTTAAATTAGTCATCAAATAATTGTGGGATTTTTTTTCTATATTCTGAGATAAGCATGGGGAATACTAAGAAAATCTAACTTCATTGTCCCATGAATGATAACTGAATAATTATGCACAGGTACTCACCTGCAATTAATGGAAAGAGTTACCATGAGAATAAAAGCTGTGTGTTTTATCAAAAATGGGAAGCTACACATAGTGCTGGGCAACAGGCTTCTTCCAAGGCAGTCATGGTCTTCAGTAAGAACAGCTTTAAAGGCATAGAACATGTTCTTCTCTACTCTCCTGTCCTGATTCTCACTGGTTCTTCGAAGTCTTAGGGATACCAGAGTCATGTGATACACATGCACATACATGAACACACGTACATGAACACACATGCACAGACACACACACGTACACACACGCATGCACACACACACACACTCATACGCAAATACACACAGAGGGAGAGAGAGAGAGATACCTGAATTGATTCTGTACAATAAAAGCTTCTGTACTATTGAGAATATCCTTTGTTTGTACAATCAAATACAATGACACCATGTCTTTGTGTCTATGAAGCCCTTAAAATGTAATAATACAACCGAGGAAATAAAATTTTTGTTATTCGAATTAATTTGAGATGAAACTTAATTCACTCCATACAGATAGTGGCCACTTTGTTAGGTCCTTCAACTATCCACTACATATCTGTTTTAAAACTCAGAGTCAACTTGACTCAAAACAGTTACTCCAAACTCACACAGTAAGTTTGTTGGTCTGGGGCACACTCCATGTCTTCAGGACATTTATGGGCCTCTTATATTTAGAGTGATGGCATCATTTGTCTTTTCAGAGCAACCATAGTCTGGACACAATGACCACACGAGGCACGAACTGACCTGTAAGCCTTTTCATCAACGGATGCAAGAATAACACCATGTCCTTCATCAAATAATCAATTACTTGACACCTTCCTCTTCCTCCTGTGACACTAGACAAATTCTTTCAGTTTACGTTCAATGGACACTATTTACTGACTGGGTCTCAGGGAAGACATTGAGAATAGAAAAAGAAGGATATCTCTGAAGTGAAAGATGGTCGTGTCTTTAGCAGAGATCTGAATGAGCAACTAAGTCAGAACGTGACTGGAGTCAGATGGCCAAGAAAAGACTTTGGACAAGTCTATGAAAAGGGCTCCAGAAAATTAGGCAGGATCTACACAACACCAATAAGTGGTCTAGTCTATTCCATACCTCGTTATTAAAGTGTAGCTGTGTGCAAATGTATTGTAGCCATTTATCCTGAAAAGAAGATCTTTCTTGGAGGGTCCAAGAAAGCTAAGGAAACTTGAAGTTATATTGTCCAATATGAACCTATCCAAAGTTACATAAGCAGTGACTAATTACTGGGAGAGAATAGACTGTCTTCAGTGGATCTACGTGCTACTTGAACAAGAAGCTCCCAGGATACAGCATTCATGAGTTCACCCAGGTTACAATGGGCCTTTTTATTCTGTGGCTATCTTTGAAATGTCCATTCTCCTGCTTGTAATCTCTACAAACTTGGTTCATCAAGTTAGTCTTTGGTGGAATTGTTGCTTTGGTTTTCATCACTGCCTTATATGGGATGAAAAAACACTTCTTATCACAGCCTTAAGAAAATGTATGTAAGAGTTATATCCAAGATCCCATAATGTTTATTCATCCCTTGCACACTATGTTGGTTTCCTGGCCATGCCTACCTCCTGCTATCACTTTTACACAGCACTTCTTGAGCCATCTTCCCAGTTCACTTCCTGCCTTCAAAACAGTGTGTGGTGTGTGTGTGTGTGTGTGTGTGTGTTGGCAAAAACACAACAAAAATGTTAGTAAAGACAATACAAAGTATGCAATTCCATAAATAGAAGGATCAGGTAGCATTGGATGTAGGAGAAAACAAAACCAAAAAAAAAAAGGACAGGAGCCTACCGCAGAGGGCCTCTGAAAGACTCTACCTAGCAGTGTATCAAAGCAGATACTAAGACTCATAACCAAACCATCAGCAGAGTGCAGGGAATTATATGAAAGGGGGTGTTAGTAAGACCTAGAGAGTGCAGGAGCGCTACAAGGACCAAATATACCAGGGCACAGGGGTCTTTCACGAGACTGTTCATCCAACCAAAGACCATGTATGGATATAACCTAGAACCCCTGCTCGGATATAGCCCATGGTAGCTCAGTGTCCAAATGGGTTCTCTAATAAGGGAAATAAGGACTATTTCTGACATGAACTCAATAGGAGCTCTTCCACTCCCCTCCCACGAGGAAAAAGCAGCCTGGCTATGCCACAGAAGAGGACATTGCAGCCAGTCCTGAGGAGACTTGGTAAGCTAGAGTCAGATGGAGGGGGAGGAGGTCCTCTGCTGTTAGTGGACTTGGAAAGGAGCAAGGAGAAGATGAGGGAGGGAGGGTGGGATTGGAAGGGAATGAGGGAGGGGGCTATGGCTGGGATGCAAAGTAAATAACCTGTGATTAATATAAAAAATTAAAAATTAAAAAAAGAAGGATCAGGTAGTAGCAACGTGCTTTCTTTAATTTTTTTCATTTAGTTTTGCCATGCCAAGGCATTTTAACAAGGAATGAATTGACAATATAGCAAAACATTTTCTGATGTACAATATTGTGTAAGTTGTCATCATTCTCAATGACAAAGCAAAACAATGTTCTAGTCTCAAAAAAAAAAAAGACATAGGATCAATACTTACAGAAAACAAACAGTTCATTCCTTTCTTTCTCTGGTCATTGAGAATCATTCCTGGACCATAGAGTTGTGGGTAAAAATAATGGAAGGAAGAAAAGAAAGTGTATGCAGAGATTTGTGGAAAGAAGTTTTGGAAGTGATAGCCATCATGGAGTAGGGCTTGTAGAATTCTTGATTTGAAGAGTAGTGGAATGTCTGAATGTCTGACAAAGCTCTAGTGATTGTACAATAATGTAGGCATTAGTTACATGTCACCCGTTCATCCCCTTCTGTGACAAATTCGGGAAGCTATTGTAAATCTTGAGAGAATGATGGCAAGCTCTAAGATGTTTAGAAGTAAACAATTCAAGCAATCTGGAGAGAAGAGGGAGGAGTCTAGGATGATTCCCAAGTTTCTGTTTTGTGTGATGGATGGATAATAGTGCTGTAGTAAAGAATCTATTACACAAGAAGGGAAGATTTAGGAGGAAGCATAATGAGTGCCTGGGGAGCAATCACATTGAAATATTTTGTTCGACAAATATCAAATATAACTCTAGATCAGTATTTCTCAGATCTGAAACAGGAGAAATTTCACCCTTGTGGGATGCTGAACCGTCTGTAATATTTTGGCTGGAAGGGGTACTTCTGACATTTAGTAAGAAGAAGTTAGGAGCCAAAGATGCTGCAGAAAGCCTGTCAGTGCTGTTTTTGTTGTTTTGTTTTGTTTTTGTCAAAGTGACACAATTCTAGATAGATCTGAGAAGAGGGAATCTTGATTGAGAAAATACCTCAATCAGATTGGCCTGAAGACAGGACCCTGGGTAGTTTTTGATTAATGATTGATATGTGAGGACACAGCGCACCTCAGATGGTGTCAACTCCTGGCAAGTGGTGTTGCATTCTGTAAGAAATAAGAAAGCAATTGGGCAAGCCATGGTTAGAAGGCTGGTAACAGCATGTTCTCCACAGCCTCTTCCTCATTCCCTGTCTCTAGGTTCCGGTCTTGAGTTCCTGCACTTCCCTGGCTTCTTAGATGATGGACTGTGGTATGGAACTGTAAGCTGGAATAACCCTTCTCACCAAGCTGGTTTTGGTCATCAAGATATATCACTGCACTAAAAAACTTATCTAGAGCACTGGGTGTGTCGAACCTGAGATAGTGTAGAGATGGAGAAAGTTTCCTCTACTGTTAAGTGAGACACAGGGAAGGATGGATGAATTACACCCCATTCAAATCTCATACCCCCAATTTGCTGTGTCACCTTAAGAGTGAAATTTCTCTCCTCAGAGACTAAAGTTACGAATTTTGAAAATTGGAAAGAAGTTCCATGATGAAAATCCCACATGAAGTGCTACTTATTGCATTAGCAGGTGCATAAGCAGCCATTAACAGATGCCTTCTCTCTTCATCTATATTTAAAATAAATAATGGTGTTAATAAAATGGGGCCACAAATTGTAGGAAACTTGCAATTTTCATCACTTTATGTTGTGATGTCTATTTCAGTAGTGATTTTTCTAGCATAAGAAATCTAAGAGTCTAGGAAAGAATTTCAATTTCTGTCAAAAAATAAAATCTATTTCGGAGGTCTCCAGTCCTCCTGACTAAAGCCCATGTTTCTTCTTAATTAATACTGGGGTATGGTTGAATCTCTAGTTTTCTTGGCTTTTTTATTTTATTTTTTTAAGATTTATTTATTATATATGCAGTGTTTTGACTGTGTGTACACCTGCACACCAGAAGAGGGCACCAGATCTCATTATAGATGGTTGCAAGCCACCATGTGGCTGCTGGGAATTGAACTCAAGCCCTTTGGAAGAGCAGCCAGCACCTCTGAACTTCTGAGCCATGTCTTTAACCCATATCTCTACTTTTGCATCTTCAACTCTATCTCACAAATTCTCAATATTAAATCATCCTTCAAATTAATTTTCTAAGATATTTTTGGAAACAGACTCTCGGGTAGTTCAGACTCCTGTTTCCAACTCAGAGATTATAGCCGCTCCTAGCTCAAAGCTCATCTCAAGCTTAAAACATTTTCACATTATGCCATCGGTAAAATAATCATTACCTTCCTTGATTTACAAGTCTTTCCTGTATTGTCTTAGTGGTAGACACTGCAGTTTTTGCGTCCCCACCTTGTTCTGAACATTAACTATGCTTCATACAATTTTTCTGCCTTTTGCTTCTTTATGAATATGCAACAAAGTAAGCCTAAAACCTCATCTCTAGGGGCAGTTTCTGTTCCCTGTATCCATGATGCTCTGCTGAACACTATTGGATGGATAAACTTTAGCTTATGCTTTCCTAGCAGGTTTTCATATTTTCCTACACTAACTACATCCAATGTGATGCTCTAACAGATACTGGTTGTTCTGAGTCTCCACTTCTGTGGAGCTCATTTTCCTGGGAACTCACTTTTTCTTCCCTGCATGAAAGTCTCCATTTCCAGAGAAAGAACAGGGGTAGAAAGGAGTAAGTATATTTTTGCACTTAATTTCTTTTTTCCTTTAGCTGCAAGGCTCAAACTGAATTACCATGAGATTCTAAGTTTAAAACAGAAAATGAGTCACTGAGTTTTCAGAAGAACTGCATTCATCAGTACCATCTGGGTTGTGCCATCACTCCTAAAAGGGTGTCACCTTTTAGAGAGAGAAGTGTACTCAGGAGTCACGCTTGGCCACAGCTTAGAAACCTACCAAACTTGTGTTCAAAGATGGGGTTGCTTCCAATTAATTATGGGTAACTTCTGATGAAAACACTGGGTGTGCCAAATATGTTAGAAATTAACCTAAAGTTATTCACATTACTAGTGAAACAGCATTTTGTGTGTGCCTCCTGAGCACCCTTTGTCCAAGACTTTGAAGATAATCATGGATCTCTGTGGTTCACTACACTCTACCTATCGACAATATAACTGAAATTGTGCTTTAGAGAATGTTGATGGACTTTACCAATATTTCTTCCATGATACACTGTAGCATCTTGAGAATAGAAAACATATCTATTCTTCTTTATGCTCATAATTTCCAACAATTTTACATTTTGTGCCAATACTCAGTAAATAACTATTATTTAAATAATTGCAAGAATAATGCATTGATACTTTTGATGGTGTAGACTGCGTCTGTGACAGTGTGTCTGGTGTGTGTGTATGCATCTGTGTATGTGCCTGTGGAAGCCAGAAAAGTTTATCAGATCCCTGGAAGCTGAAATTACTCTTGGTTGTGAGTTATTATAGGTTTATACCACGGACCAAACTTGGGTTCTTTGGAAGTGGAGCAGATGCTCATAACTATTGAGTCATCACTCCAGTCCCAATAACTTAGATTATAATTCTAGCTCTCATTTCATTCTCCAATTTGTAATTAATGTACTTAAGTATTCACATAGATGAATATGTGAGATCCTGTCATTCTAGGCTAGCAAATATCTTCAAGTTTCCTCTCATACTTAAGTAAACATTCATTGTCAATACCTATTGCCTGCGGACTTGGAAGCACAAAAATTCTGCAAATGACAAGGCATCTGACAAATGTCTAATCATCTTGGTAACTTTGGTCCAAATATGCTTGCCGTAGACTCCAGCTCTTGCCATGTGAGATTTGCTCCTGTTCACGAAAAGCTAGGACAGTAATAAATAGCATCACAATTCATAACCAACAAAGACAAAGGTAATAATAATATCTTCTTGTTTATTAAGTCTAGAGAGCCGGGTTACCAGTTAAAATCACTGGCTGTTCTTCCAGAGGACACCGGTTCAATTCCCTGAGCACCACATGTTGGCTCACAGTCATCTGTAACACCTTTGTCTCAGGATCTGATGCCCTCTTCTGACCTTTTACGTGCACCAGGCACACATACACACAGATACACATACAGGCAAAACACCCGTACACACAAAAATAAAACTAATGACTACTAATAAAAATATGTATGTATGCTGTTCTGAATACTTAGCTATACCAACTGAGAACTCTGTTTCATTCATTGTACATAAGAAAATGTCAAAGTCACGAGGCCATAATTGATACCATGTGATAGGTAAATTGTGGTTTTCAATGGGTGTCACTATCTTTATCTTTGGACATTATGAGCTTAAACCGGTAGCTTTGTATAATAACACAAGTTGGCTAATATTAATGAACTAAAATTAGCATGAGTATATGGGAGAATAAATATGGACTCTTTTCAGTCACATGAAGCGTTAAAAGCTTAGAACCCTCACAGATACAAGCACAAGGAGAGATACAGAGGTGTTGTCTTTGATGAGAAGGAAAAAAAAAAAAGATGAACCAATTATGAGGGACACTTCTGACATATAAAAAGGCAAAGCTCCTTGATTAATCGAGAGCCTGCAGAAAAGTCTACATTTTGCCTCACACTATGACTTTGGATTCCGAAGACCATGCCAAACATCGGGTATGGTGTTGAGTTACTATGTCATGTTCTTTTAATCTACTAAGTGTGACCTGTTGCAGCAGCAAATATAAATCCAACAAGCCAATGTAGGGAGATAATTAAAGCAGTTAATGGAACTCCCTCAATATGGATGTGTGTGTGACATGTAGGATCCTTGGCAGAGAATAAACTCTGTAACATTTTTTTAATTTATATATATTTTAGTACGAAGTGATGGTTCAATGTATAAGAATACTCATCCCTAGACAAGAAGCAGAGTGGGATGTGGGTGGACAATTCCTATAGGGAACCTAGGAAAGTGACCTCATGAGATTCACAGTAAGATAGGAAATAAGCACCTTTGAGGCTCAGAATCATTAGAGCAATCTGGGCTCTTGGGTAAGATTAGAGTGAGTTCTTGGGCCTCAGAATCATTGAGAGCAACTTGGAGCCCTTGGGTAAGCAGAAGACTGTGCTAACATAGGTCTGTAACATGGAGAGCAGCTTGTGTGGACAGGAAGATGGGGCAATGGCTTCTGGGCTTCACTGCCAGGGAGCAAGAGCAAGCTTGTGATTTCTGTAGAGTGCAGCAGCAGAGATAAACTTCTGTCTTTCAGTGCCATCAACAGTGGCTCTTGAGCCTCAGTGCCATGGAGTGTGGGAATGTGGCCATGCGCACTTGGCTTTAAAGAGGGTGGATCAATGTTTAAGCACCATAAAGGGAGACATTACAGGTTTACCCCTATATATATTTTCTTTTAAAAAATATTTTCTTATACACTTTGCATCTTGATTGCAGGCCCCTACCCTTCTCCTCCCAGTCACCACCATCAAACACCCCTTCCCCATTCTCCCATTTCCTATGAAAAGGGGAGCCTCCCTCCATGGATACCTGCCCTGGTACATTAAGTCACACTCCTATTGAGGCCAGACAAGACAGGCCACTTAGGGGAACGAGATCAGAGATCTGTTGGTATTTTCAATGGTCACTGTATCTCCACATCCTAGATCAAACCAGTTGGCATAGAGTAGTATTTTCCCTCACAGTAAGATTTACATATTTTTTTCTGGGGATTGGCACGCATTAATTCAACTTGTTCATGAATTAGTGATAGCTGCCCCCACACGCAGACAGGATGAACTGAAGTGCTGCATGAAACTTATGTGGACAAAATAAAAGGAGTATAAAACTGCCAGAATCACTGTCATGAGGTATCCATAAAAGACAACTTATATTATTTTTAAGACAAAAAAAAAATAGTGTGGTTATGCCTAGGAAAATAAAATTTCCTAGTACCCTAAGTTATCTCAGAAACCAACAAGTCAGACTATGAAAAGGTGCTTTGTCTCAGAACATAGAGCCAACTGATGAGAAATAGGACAACTGATGAGACCAGGACACATACAGGCCTCTGAGCCCTCCTCTGCTACTGACTGTAGAGAACCTGCACTTCAATGAACAGATCCACTAGAGAGGCAAGGCATCTCTGTAATTGCCACAGGGGAATATTTTGAGCACAAAGCAGTGGTTTGTATATAATAAAGGCCATGTGCTAACAACCCCACTACCAGCTCAGGATGTGTGGTTGTATCATCTAATCCCCTTAGGAACAGGGCTTATTTTGGTGGCAGGGGCATCCACAGACCGGTATGGGTGATCATCCCTTCTGTAGTTGCATTGCCAGTTCAAGGAAAAGTAGGCACTGGACTTTAGCTAGCGTTGTATAGGAGTGAACAAAAATACAGGCTCAACACGCAAACAACAATAGTTCCATCTAGATTCTACAGCCTTAAAATGTCACAGCTCTGTTCAGAAAATAAACCACATGAATCCTTCATTTTCTCATTATAAAACCAGCAAAGGTATGTTTTGTTAAGTTATTGTGGGGATTTATACAGTAAATAACCAAATCATATTTTGTAAGTGCATAGGATGCCATGAAATCTATATTTGTTTAAATATTTCTCACCATCCCATAGTTTTTTTAAATGAATTATCCCTAAATTCTGTGAAGAATACTTGATTTTAAAAATAATTTTTTATCAGAAATCATTGATGCATATAAATTTCAAAGACTAGTTTCTCCTTGCCCAAAAAAGAAGGGTGTCATGCAGACAAGAACAAGGTCTCAATGTACAACCCAAACTGTCTCACTAGCAACTTCTTCCAGAACTGACTGCCTTGCTGTACAAACAGCCAGGTTCCTCCCCACAGAATCCTATTCCCTGTGATTATGGGCACGCAGCGCCACCTGATGGGCATCTATGAGCTTCAGTTTTTCTCTCTGCAGCTTAAGTACCATATTACACTCCTCTGCTAGACATAGAAGTTAACTACAAGTTAAAACAACCCCAAGCCGCCCTTCCTGAGTTCAAGCACTCAAACATCACCTAGGATCCACACACATCCACAATGTGGAGTAAGAACAGGAAGGGCTACCAAGCCTGCAGGCTTATCTCCCAAGACTTACTTGGAAAACACCTGAAGTGAGGTAAGTGCTGGAGATGATCTGGCAAAGGCTTCCTGGAGGAGGAGGCAGATAACAGGAATAACAAGCAGCATGTACTGCTATGGCATGGCCTCCTTCTGAATGGTTTAGATGTTTACAGACAATTCTCTCAAAGCAGTTTGCTTATGTAAGTAACACCAACCTCCAACTCTGGAAGGACTGGATCCCAAATTTTAACTCTCAGCTGTAAGTGCTGTGATTACCAACTTAATAGGAGTTTGCATTTTAGATATGTTAGATAATGCTTAAGAAATGATAAAATCCTCATCGCCTGGTCCCATATAAAGGAAACTACTTTCCTTTAGTAAAATCATAGCCAATAGAATGGACATATATTTTTTTAATTTTATTTTTTTCTTATCAGTTACATTTTATTAACTCTGTATCCCAGCCGTGTCCCGCTCCCTCATTCCCTCCCAATCTCACCTTCCCTCTCTCAGTTATCACAACTGGGTAAAGAAGTGAGAATTCGGGGGGTGGTGTACAACAAGACAAGTAAGACTACAAAAGTGAAGGTCAATTAACAGAAAGGCTGGCTACACGGTTCCTGCTCCTCTAGATTGTGTGGATAGAGTTCAGGAGTATAGTGAAAGGCATATTCTGCAGAATTATGAACTTTAGGCTACATCACAGAGAGGAGAATGCACACAGCAGAGGGATTCAAGCATGAGTACTGGCTTTCAACTTTCTGAGGTCTGTGGTATGACAGTCACACTCACACACTGAGCATCCCAAGTCAACTTCAGGTGATGATTTTCTGCTCTTGGTGAAGTCTTTGTATTCTGCACAGGTTGTCAAAGAATAAGGCACTGATGAAGAAGCAGAGGAAATAGGAGTGGAAATAAGAAGCAGATAGCATGTGCCAGCACAAGAAAATTGTAAAGGTGACAGACAGACAGATTTGTGGCTGGAGAGGCAGGAGATTGGCGTGAGAGAACTTGTGTTTCCTAAAGAGTTCCAAATATGTGAATATTCCTTAATTATTCAAAGTACAGAGGTTGAAAGCCAGGCAGGAGAACATACTGTGTTCCTTTCGTATAGACCATTGAAGCGGGAAACATCTCTTGCACCAACTGTAGTCACATGTCTGTCTTCGGAGGGAGGTAGATCCTTGGTATTTTCATTGTGTGAGATGGAATGAATGTGTCATCATAAATGGGCATGTTAAAATGAATAAAAAGGTGGCTTATAGAGAAATAGGGTTAAAATGCTGTGCTCTGAGAGTGGTGAGTCCAGTGCTGCGTGATTGGGAGGGATCAGGAAATGATGGCGATGGACGGTATCTCCACAAAGTCTAGAGAAATGGCCATGCTTTCTACCACTATTTAATGAATGGAGAATACCCAAAGTCAGTCTCACAGTGTGCAGAAAAGCATGGTACAAGCATAGCAACAGCAGAGAGTAAGACATAGAACACATGGGTTTTCAGCTTAAACACAGGTCATTATCTGGCCTCAGAATAACTCAGATGTTGCCTTGGGCAGTGGGCACATCGAAAGCTCAAAGGGAAATGGTGCCAACGACATCATTTAGAACCATGAATGTCTTTCTGTCTTATCCACATGTTTTGCCACAGCCTTGCAGAAAAAAAATAATCTGACATAAATCTTAAAGCTAGCTCTGAACATTTTTATCACATGTTCAAGTGGGTGAATGATGCTGAAGCTACCGGAAGAGAAATGACATTTTTATCCTTTACAAATGATCAGGAGTTGTAAGAGCTGAGTGCCATCCTAGATGGTAGAGTGCTGGCAGACCATGGCTGACTCAGCTGCACACAATAGATGGAGTCTGAAGGAGTCCTGCATCATCTGTAAAAGCGGAAATGCCTAATTAGCCTCAGGCTCTTAGCTCACAAAAGCTTTTGGTTCTGAAGCCAGAAAAGTGGCTAATGTGTTACTATTAAGTAAGTGCTAATTAAGGTGTGTTGATCATTATTATCCCCCACACGTTAGCATATATTATTACAAACAGTAGCTGTACAGGGGGCATGCTCATTCACTGAAATATGTTAAGTCAGAAAGAACCAAATGGAAGGCCATCCATTAGGCGCTTGATGGCATACATGGACCTAATATGAATAAACATAAAATTGCCATCCAACATTTCCTTTATTGTTTTCTTCCACAGATGTTGTGACATAGTCAGGAAAACCTATCTCTGGATTATGGTATTTAAGTTAAGTAAATTTAAAACATTTTTTTTCAAATTGTGTTGATAACTTATACATTGCTAACGGGACTTCTGCTTAGAAGATTCTGTATCCACATAGATAAACAGCATTTCCTGGATACAGTGGGTGAATGGACAAAACGGATATTTACAAAGGAGTAGATGGATCTCTCCATACACAATGACATCAAAACAACCACTTCTGCCTACAGGATACTCTGAAGCTTACATTTTCTGGGAACATTGAGAACAGAACTTAATTGGATTCTGTCATTTTCACGTTAAAACATTTGTATTTCCAGGATGTGGTGACACACATCTCTGTAAATCCAGCTCTTGGGATGCTGAAGCAATACAAACACAGGTCCAGAACCTGATCTCATTTGAAGAACAAAGATATAAACTAGAGAAAAATAAGATTAATAAAATATCTTTGTCCGGTTTTAAAACTGAGAGATTTGTTGCCAAATGAGTGCACAGCATTTACATCAAAGATTTCAGCTGCAAAGAACATTAAAGTTGTTTCTGTTGAGATTTGCTGTTGAAAATGAGTTCCAGACTGATGTGAGAATGGGCCAAACCCTGAGAAGTTCATGGATCATCTCTGTCTCCTGCACAGCAGCATTTTCTTCTTAGGACCCTTATCCCATTTTGTAAAAAAATCTCTAATGCTTTCATGTGGAAAGAGAAAACAATTCATTATCAACACACAATAATTACACATGCATATGGGAGTGGTATTAAGTTTTAGTACTTAAATACATGTGAGGTACATAATAACCAAATAAATCAGATTATATGAAGTACAATGTAAAAACAAATTGTGCCAGATTGATTTCCAAAGTCGTTGTACAAGTTTACATTCCACCAGCAATGGAGGAGGGTTCCTTTTCTCCACATCCTCTCCAGCATGTGTTGTCACTTGAGATTTTGATCTTAGCCATTCTGACCTGTGTAAGGTGAGCTCTCAGGGTTATTTTGATTTGCATTTCCCTGATGTCTAAGGACATTGAACATTCTTTAAGTGTTTCTCTGCCATTCGATATTCCTCTGTTGAGAATACTCTGTTTAGCTCTGTACCCCATATTTTTTAATTTTTTATGTTATTTTTGTTCATTACAATTTATTCCCTTTGTATCCCAGCTGTAGCCCCCTTTCCTAACTTCTCTAATCTCACTCTCCCTCCCTCTTCTTCTGTTATGTCCCTCTCCCAGTCCAATGATAGGGAAGGTTCTCCTCCCCTTCCATCTGACCCTAGCCTATCAGGTCTCATCAGGACTGGCTTCTTTGTCTTCCTCTGTGGACTGGTAAGGCTGCTTCCCCCTCAGGTGGAGGTGATCAAAGAACCAGCCACTGAGTTCATGTCAGAGGTGGTCCCTGTTCCTATTATTGGGGAACCCTCTTGGACACTGAGCTACCATGGGCTACTTCTGTTCAGGAGTTCTAGGTTATCTCCATGCATGGTCCTTGTTTGGAGTATTAGTTTCAGAAAAGACCCCTCTGCCCAGATTTTTTGGTTCTGTTGCTCTCCTTGTGGAACTCCTGTCCTGTCCAGGTTTTCAATCTCCCCATTCTTGCATAAGATTCCCTGCACTCTGCACAAAGTTTGGCTATGAGTCTCAGCATATGTTTTGATACCCTGCTGGGTAGTCTTTCAGAGGCCCTCTTCAATAGGCTCCTGTCCTGTTCCTTGTTTTCTTCCTCTTTCTGGGTCTGTATTGTTTGCCTTTCTGAATGAAGATTGACCATCTTACTTAGAATCCTCCTTCTTGATTAGCTTCCTAGGTGTAGATATTTTAGCATGATTATGGTACATTATATGTATAATATCCACTTATAAATGAGTGTATACCATGTGTGTCTTTCTGATCTGGGATGCAGATCATCTCACTCAGGATGATCTTTTCTAGGTTCTACCATTTGCCTGAGAATTTCATTATTTCCTTGTTTTTTTTAATTGCCGAGTAGTATTCCATTCTGTAAATGTACCACAATTTCTGTATATATTCCTTAACTGAGGAACATCTGGGTTGTTTCCAGCTTCTGGCTATTACAAATAAAGCTGCTACAAACATGGTTGAGCAAATGTCCTCATATACTTGAGCATCTTTTGGATATATGCCTAGGAGTGGTATAGCTGGATCTTGAGGTAACACTATTCCTAATTGTCTGAGAAAGTGCCAGATTGATTTCCAAAGTGGTTATGCAAGTTTACAGTCCCACCAGCAATATAGGAGGGTTCTCCTTTTTCCACAACGTCTCCAGCATGTGTTGTCATTTGAGTTTTTGATTTCAGCCATTCTGCAGCCATTCTGTAAGGTGAAATCGCAGGGTTGTTTTGATTTGCACTTTCCTGATGACTAAGGACGTTGAGCATTTCTTTAAGTGTTTCTCTGCCATTCAATGTTCCTCTATTGAGAATTTTCTGTTTAGCTCTGTACTCCGTTTTTTAATTGGATTACTTGATTTGTTGCTGTTTAACTTTGTGAGTTCTTTATATGTTCTGGATATTAGCCCTCTGTCAGATATAGGGTTGGTGAAGATCCTTTCCCAATCTGTAGGCTGGCGTTTTGTTCTGATGACAGTGTCTTTTGCTTTACAAGAAACTTTTCAGTTTCATGAGGTCCCATTTATTGATTGTTTATCTTAGAGCCTGTACTGTTAGTGTTCTGTTCAGAAAGTTGTCCCCTGGTCCAATGAGTTCAAGGCTCGTCCCCACTTTTTCTTCTAACAGGTTTAGTGTGTCTAGTTTTACGTTAAGATCTTTGATCCACCTAGGCTTCTATCCTAAATATGTTCAAGTATACAACAAGGACATTTGCTCAACCATGTTTGTATCAGCTTTATTTGTAATAGCCAGAATCTGGAAAAAAATCCAGCTGTCCCTCAATTGAGGAATGGATATAGAAATTGTTGTAATTTACAAAATGGAATATTACTGAGCAATTAAAAAAAAAGGAAATCATGAACTTTCCAGGCAAATGGTGCAAACTAAAAAAGATCATCCTGAGTGAGGTATCCCAGAAGCAGAAAGACACACATGGTATATATTCAGCTGTAGGTGTATATTAGACATATAATATGGAATAAACATACTAAAATCTGTACACCTAAAGAAGCTAAGCAGGAAGGAGGACCCTAAGTAAGATGTTCAATCCTCATTTAGAAAGGCAAACAGGATAGACCTCAGAAGATGAAGAAAACAGAGAACAAGACAGGAGCCTACAACAGACAGCCTCTGAAATACTCTATCCAGAGGAGTAATAAGGCACATGCTGAGACTTACAGCCAAACTTTGGGCAGAGTGCAGGAAATCTTATGCAAGAAGGGGGAGATAGAAAGACATGGAAGGGACAGGAGCTCCACAAGGAGAGCAACAGAACCAAAAAAAATCTGGGCAGAGGGGTCTTCTCTGAGACTGATACTTCAACTAAGGACCATGCGTGGAGATAACCTAGAACCCCTGCACCTATGTAGCCTATGGCAGCTCAGTCTCCAAGTGTGCTCCCTAATAATGGGAACAGGCCATGTCTCTGGCATGAACTCAGTGGCTGACTCTTTGATTACCTACCACTTGGTGGGAGGGGCAGATTAACCAGGCCACAGAGGAAGATAATGCAGCCAATCCTGATGATAACTGATAGGCTAGGGTCAGATGTAAGGGAAGGAAGACCTCCCCTATCAGTGGACTGGGGAAGGGGAATGGGAGGAGAAGAGAGAGGGAAGGTGGGATTGGAAAGGGGAGAGGGAGGAGCTACAGCTGGAATACAAAATGAATAAATTTTAATAAATAAAAAATTTTATGGGTCTCAGCATCTGCTTTGATACACTGATAGGTAGACTCTTTCAGGTGCATTCTGTGGTAGGCTCCTGTCCTGTTACTTGTTTTCTCCTATTTCCAATGTCCATCACCTTTGTCTTTCTAGATGAGGATTGATCATCTTACCCCTAGAGCTCTTTCTTGTTTATCTTCTTTAGGTGTACATATTTTGGTATGTTTATCCTATCTTATAGGTCTATATAAGTGAGTATATACCATGTGTGTCTTCCTGATCCTGGGATACCTCACTCAGGATGATCTTTTCTAGATCCCACCATTTTCCTGCAAAATGCACGATTTCCTCCTTTTTGATTACTGAGTAGTATTCCATTGTGTAAAAATACCACAATTTCTGTACCCATTCCTCCGTTGATGGACATCTGGGTTGTTTCAAGGTTCTGGATATTACAAATAAAGCTACTACAAACATGGTTGAGCAAATGTCCTTGTTGTGTACTTGAACATCTTTTGGATATATGCCTAGGAGTGGTATAGCTGGATCTTGAGATAGCACTATTCCTAATTGTCTGAGAAAGTGCCAGATTGATTTCCAAAGTGGTTAAATCAGATGACATTTCCACCAGCAATGGAGGAGGGTTCCCCTTTCTTCACAGCTTTTCCAGCAAGAGTTATCTCTTGAGTTTTTGATCTTAGCCTTTCTGATGGGTATAAGGTGAAATCTTAGGGTCATTTTGATTTGCATCTCTCTGATGGCTAGGGATGTTGAACATCTTATGTGTTTCTCTGCCATTCTATATTCTTCTACAGAGAATTCTCTGTTTAGCTCCATACCCCATTTTTTAATTGGGTTACTTGAATTATTGCCTTTTAACTTCTTTAGTTCTTTATATATTCCAGATATCAGCCCTCTGTCAGATATAGGGTTGGTGAAGATCCTTTCCCAGTCTGTAGACTGTCATTTTGTTCTAAGGACAGTGTCTTTTGCTTTACAGAAGCTTTTCAGTTTCATGAGGTCCCATTTATTGATTTTTGTTGATAGGGCCTGTGCTGATGGTGTTCTGTTCAGGAAGTTGTCTCCTGTGCCAATGAGTTCTCAGATCTTCCCCACTTTTTCTTCTAAACAATTTAGAGTATCTGGTTTTATATTGAGGTCTTTGATACACTTGGACTTTAATTTTGTGCACAGTTATAAGTATGGATCTATTTTCATTTTTCTGCATGTAGACATCTAGTTGGACTAGCACTATTTGTTGAAGATGCGGTCTTTTTCCACTGAAAGGTTTTGGCATCTTTGTCAAAAATCAAGTATTCATAGGTGTGTGGGTTTATTTCTGGGTCATCTACTCGGTTCTATTGATCCACCTTTCTGTTTCTATGCCAATACCATGCAGTTTTTATTACTTTTTCTCTGTAATACAACTTGAGCTCAGTGATGGAGATATCTCCAGAGGATCTACTGTTGTTTTGGAAATTCTGGGTTTTTTTTTTTTTTTATTTCTCCATATGAAGTTGAGAATTTTCTTTCAAGGTCTGTAAAGAATTGAGTTGGTATTTTGATGGGAATTGCATTGAATCTGTAGATTGCTTTTGGCAGGATGGCCATTTTCACTATGTTAATCCGACCGATCCATGATCACGGGAAATATTTCCATCTTCTGATGTCTTCTTCGATTTCTTTCTTCAGAGACTTGAAGATTCTTTTCAAACAGGTCTTTCACTTGCTTGGTTAAAGTCAACACAAAGTATTTTATGTTATTAATAGCTATTGTGAAGAGTGTTGTTTCCCTGATTTCTTTCTCGGCCCTTTTGTCTTTGGTATACAGGAGGCCTTCTGATTTTTTTTTTTTTGAGTTAATTTTGTATCCAGCCACTTTGCTGAATGTGTTTATCAGCTGGAGGAGTTCTCTAATTGAGTTTTTGATGTCACTTAGGAATACTATCATATCATCTGTAAATAGTGAAACTTTGACTTCTTCCTTTCCGATTTATATTCCCTTGATCTCCCTTACTTGTCTTATTGCTCTAGCTAGGACTTCAAGTACTATGTTGAAGAGATATGGAGACAATGGGCAGCCTTGCCTTGTCCCTGATTTCAGTGGGTTTGATTTAAGTTTCTCTCCGTTGAGTTTGATGTTGGCTATATGCTTACTGTATATTGCCTTTACTATGTTTAAGTATGTTCCCTGTACCCCTGATCTCTCCAAGACTTTAAACATGAATGGGTGTTGGATTTTGTCAAATGTTTTTTCAGCATCTAGGGAGATGACCGTGTGGTTTTTCTCCTTCTGTTTGTTTATGTGGTGGATTACATTGATGGATTTCCATATATTGAACCACCCTTGCATGCCTGGGTTGAAGCCTACTTGGTCATGGTGGATGATATCTTTTATGTGTTCTTGGAATCAGTTTACAAGTATTTTATTGAGTATCTTTGCATCAATGTTCATAAAAGAGATCTGTCTGAAGTTCTCTTTTTTTTGGCTCTTTGTGTGGTTTAGGTATTAAGGTGACTATGGCTTAATAGAATGAGTTTGGTAATGTTCCTTCTGTTTTGGCAGAGTGTAGGGAACCATATGAGGGAAGGAGAAATTAATATATCCTAGAGGGGACAGGGAGCCCTACAAGGTCCAAATATATCTGAGCACAGGGTTCTTCTATGAGACTGTTTATCTAACCAAGGACCGTGCATGGATATAACCTACAACCCCTGCTCAGACATAGCCCATGGTAGCTCAGTGTCCAAGTAGGTTCCCTAATAAGGGGGACAAGAATTGTTTCTGACATGAACTCATGAGCTTCCTCTCTCCCCTGAGGGAAGAGCAGCCTTGCTAGGCCACAGATAAGGACATTGCTACCCTCCTGAAGACACCTGATAAGCTAGGACCAGATGGAAAGAGAGGAGGACACCCCCTCTCAGTGGACTCTGAAGGGGGCAGGGAGGAGATGAGGGAGGGAGGGGAGGATTGGGAGGGAAAGAGAGAGAGGGCTACAGCTGGGATACAAGTGGATGTATAAAATTATTTTAAAAAAAAATATTTAAAAAAGCTACCACAAACAATATATTAAATTATTTTAAAAAATAAAAAAATTAAAAATTTTTAAAAAGAAACACATTAACATAATAGCAGTTAAAATTTAAATGAAGAAAATATACAGCACATGATATTTATCTAAATAAATGAGGTTAATATCAGATATAGTATAATTTAGAGTAAACATGCTTACAAAGCATAATGAGGACACATTGCATAATGATTAAAAGACCAAAACACGTGTAGATGAATAGTTCTGAACATGAACATCCTTAGCTGAACCATTAATACATGAAACAGGAACAAAAGTTATGAAAAAATGAAACAGAAATAAGCACCATGTTAACCAGGTTTTGAAAGCCCTCTTTTTTCTTTTTCAGCCTTGAAAAATCTTCTTATCAAAAACAACCACCCATAATCAAATGAATCTGTTTGCTTTTTTAGTGTTATTAGGTGTATTTCATAAACCAGAAAGGACCAACTTTAACTGTGAAGTATATACAAGCGTATAATTTAAGTATATACAAGTCTCCATGCAATTATTGTCACATTGTAATTCTAGAACAACATTATTTAAAATGAAAATCCAAAACAAACAAACAAACAAAACCGTCCATGGGAATATATATATATATATAATTGAAACCTTCAATATTGGAAAATAAAATGCAAATAGAGTAACAAGTAGTTACTGTTGTGAGAAAAAAAAAGGACTGATGATAATTTTAAAAATACAAAATCTCCACAAAGATACACAAAATTTTTCCAAAACTTGAAATAGAAATTATGAGATTAAAAAATATAATGTAAGAAGATAAAAAATGTAGAATAGGATTTATAATAGATGGAGGTGAGAAGGTAAAATTTGTGTACTTGGGGAGAAATCAATGGATTTCACACACTCAGAACAATGCAGAGAAAATAAAGCATAAGTCAATTGAAAAGACTCAGAGACCCATTGAACAATTACAAAACCTATCGTGTGTGTCATTCAAGTGTCAGTTGGAGAGAAGCAGAATAAAACTGAAGAAATATTTAGTAAACAATGGATTCACACTTCAAAAACTTGGCAAAAAACACAAACCTACATAATCAGGAAGCTGGGGAAAATATGATAAACACAAAGAAATGTGTGCCAGTGTACATCCTAATTCCACTTCTGAGTACAGAAACAAAGAAAAACACCACTAAACACAGCCAGAAAGTAGCAGGAATTTAGAGGGAAATTCAAAGGCAGGTGACGTCCGCATCAGTGTCTCTTCCTGTTTCTGTGATAAGAACAATGATGTCCATGGCCATATCACCCTGAACGTGCCGGATCTCGTCTGATCTTGGAAGAATAACATAAAAGATGGAAGTGTTTGTTTTGGCTCAGAGTTCACTGGTACTTTACCCTGGAAGAGAAATCATGGGGAGAAGCAGTTTCTGCAGCTGGTCACATTTTATCTGCACTCCGGAAGCACAGAATAAGCAACACCCATGTACAGCTGAGGTTCCATTTTTTATTCAGTGAATGGTCTTTGGGACCCTTTTGGACTCTATTCAACATGGTTCTTTCACCCCAATTAACTTAATGCTGATAACTTTCACAAACCCGCTCAGAGGCATGCCTCTTAGGTGTTTCTCAATCCTTTGAAGGTGGATTTAAATGTTACCCACGACAACAGATTTCTAAACTAAATGATGGACTCTCATCTGTGCGTTCTACAAGCCAGTGGCTGAAAGGAAAGGAAGACCTCAGAGGTAGAAAAACTGGGAGAGGAATTTTCTAGCAAGTAAACCCCTAGAGAATGCCTAACGTGCAGTTCCCTAAATGGAAAGGAAATGGCCAGGGAAAGAATTTCACACATCAAAGTAAGTAAGTTTTTATATAATTAGCAATAGCTCACTTTCTGTTTCTCAAATCTTAGTTTTTAAAGCAAAAAGTCATGCCATCATTAAATGTGATACTGACTATAAGTATTAACATAAATTTTCTTTTAAGTAAAGATACTACATCTTCCCAATGCAGAGTAAGATTTCTGTGCCCAATATGTTGAAAGGCCAACTTATCAGTAGTTTGAGGTAAGTATCCATGTTTACTATGTGAGACATCATGCTAATTCATTTGTCTACCATAATTTTATATACATGCAAATATATGTGTGTATATATATTACAGGTTGTCTACATTAAAAGCGGCTGATTTGTTATTAATAAATACACAGTGCTCTATAGTTTAAGTTAAGAAGGAGAAGGGTAGAGAACGAAGGCATGCAGGGAAAAAAAGGAAAGAATTGATAAAATTTAGAAAGAGGGGTTAACTCCCACAAGTAAGTGTTGGAGAACTGTCCCAGCCACTCAAATACCATGAGTAAGCCTGGGTGTGGGGGTGATACCCAATGCCTTGCCTGTCACCACCAGAGGCAGTCAATTGAGCTGGCTTCAGAGTCATGATTGTAGGATGATTATCCTGCCCCCACTGGCTGTAGCACTCATGAAAGCAGGCCCTGTGCCTTGCCAGGGTATCACAGTGGAACCTGCCTTAATGGCAAAGGCATGGGTGAACCAGCTCCCAGGGTGTGAGAGCAGGAGAGCTCAGCCCCTCACAGGGTGAGCCCTGCACATTGACTGAACAGTGCAGTGGAGCTGGATCTGAAAGTTTGGGTGCAGGTGAGCTGGCCTGAAGGAACGAGAATGGGAGAGCAGACCCTGCCTCCTGCCAAAGGTGTCACTGAGTGGCCTAACTGGAAAAAAAGGAAGGAAGGAAGGAAGGAAGGAAGGAAGGAAGGAAGGAAGGAAGGAAGGAAGGAAGGAAGGAAG
>NW_026596079.1:5091070-5127735 GCF_907164565.1 Psammomys obesus | reverse complement strand
AAGGAAGGAAGGAAGGAAGGAAGGAAGGAAGGAAGGAAGGAAGGAAGAAAGATAGGAAAAGACTGAGGTGAAAGTTGAAAGTGAAGGGATGGTTTAATGACAGTTAAAGATGAGAGATGAGAAAAGGGATATGAATGACAGGATTATGAGGGATACTGATGTGAGAAAAAGAAGATAGAGGCCACAGAGAAACACCTCTCACACTACCAACCTCAGCTTTCTGAAAAAGCAAGACCATGGTAACAATATTTTAATGCTTTTAAGAGTGAGCGGAAAAAAAGAGAAAATACAGCTTGTCCCTCTTTTGTACTTTACACAGCACCTCGCAGGAAGAAATAGACACATGACTCACAGTGTAGTCTCTCCAACTTCAATGTTCCTGCTTTCATCACCATTCTGTCCCCCATCTTGCTTCCTGTCTCATTCACAACAAAATTATAACCTGAATTTCCTGAAGCAAAGTCTCCTATGTAATTAATAGGGAAAAGATACAACAATAACAACCTTCCTGTGGGGAACTAAAAACAGAATCAAGGCTGATATGTTAGAAGAGGAATACAAAAGGAGCCCAGGATTTGATAACCACCAGGAAATGTTTGCATAATGAGGAATATATAAACTGAAAGGAGAAGGGACGCTTAGAGACCAAGCAAGCAGATGGATTCATTAAACAATGTTTGTGCTCCATGGGAAAAATGCTAATTCCAGTGTTTTCACTCAAAAATGAGGAAAGAGAGCTGCATGTTAAGAATCCATTCAATGTGGATGCCTAGAAAGGCCATTTCTTTTCAGACAAAACTGACACTGACCATATTCTGTCATGGGAAAACAGGGTTCAGTATGAGGTGCTTCATTCTTCAGCTTCCCTAGGGCTTGAAGGCAGCGTGAGCTCTGGATTTACTGAGAGACCCTTTTCAAAAACGTAAGGTTTTGGGTGATCAAAATAAACACCTTACACTGACTTCTGGCCTATATACATATACAAATACACATACACAAATGGAATTGGATTAATTTCAGATATTTAAGATATGTCTCAGAGGGTAAAGATGCCTGCCACCCTGATAATCTGAGTTTCATCTCCAGAACCCAAACAATAGATGGATATAATCTACTCAGTTCTTCTAGCTTCCATATATGTGCCTTGGCATGATTTTTATCACACACATATACTCAAACTAATAAAAACAGTAATATAAATAAACAAAACAATCTACGCAATGTACTTTATCAACAAACAAATGTCTTACGATACCTGCTTAAGAAAAAAATTGATAATATCCTAATGCTCATAATAAAAAATCTTTAGCAAATTAGGACTATAGGTAAATTATCTAAGTTTCATATTGGAAATATACAAATATATATATATATATATATATATATATATATTTAACATAATACTTAATGATTACAAGATTACTGCCTTGATAAAGTAATGACACTACCAAGTTATTATAATGCACCATGTGGTTAAGCCTGACAAACGTAATGATCCGAGAAGTCAGGATTGTGTGGGCAATTCTATAGGGGAGTTCAGAGGCTCCAGTCCTGGTTTCAGCAAGCAAAGATCAACACAGGAGGGTGCTACTACTGTCTTCCAAAACGTTCTCCTCAGTTCTCCCCAGAAGAGATAAAATTATTTTGAGATTCACAGTACCCACAATTATTGAAATTAAGATTTGTGTTATCCTAGTCACATTATAATATGCAAATTTTTTATTGGTTTAAAGTCAGGTACATATGGATTTTATGGAAGAGAGTGGTGACTGGCGAATCACTTCAATTTTTTTCCCTTTTGATGTAGAGGTCCTGCATTCATGTACTCAAATTAATTACTACTTGCTGTTAATAACTAGACAACCCAATCTTGTAGCAAATAGCAGAAACAAAACAGATTAGTTGATCTTCTGGGGGATTCCAATGAAACCCAAATTCTGCTACATGCCTGAAGAATGTTGCCTAAATCCAGCTTGTGGAATATAATTCAATATTGTGTCAAATCATTGTATACTTATTTTTACAAATAGAAATACACCTTCGTGGAAGGAAAAAGGAAGGTTCCCAAAGACCATAAGATTATTACAAAATGCCATAAGCCCCTGATTGTAATGCTATTTCAGTAGGAAGGAGATCCTGGTGGAGCTGCCTAAAACTCAAGCAGAGAGCTTGCTGTGGAAGATTTTTGAGTTGTCACTGATGCTGGAGTGGGCTTTTCCATGATGCAGCTTCCCAAGTCCTCCAAGCTCTGTGAGTAACTCCAATAAAGTCACTGGCCCATAGAATGGGCATTGAGTGGAGTTGCTATTTTGTCTGTCTTTGGAGCTCTTACTGTAGTGAATAAATATTGGTGAACACATCTCCTGGAAGTTCACAAACACCATCTTGCTAAGGAAGTAGCCACAGCAAGGAGAAATTTCAAACTGTAACAAAGAATGAGGCAGAGGCTCAGCATGGAAAGAAGAGAGCCGACTCTCACAAATTGTCCTCAGACCTCCATATATACACCGTGATTAGTGCT
This sequence comes from Psammomys obesus, assembly GCF_907164565.1. Lineage (NCBI taxonomy): Eukaryota > Metazoa > Chordata > Mammalia > Rodentia > Muridae > Psammomys > Psammomys obesus. The sequence goes on along the minus strand of NW_026596079.1, from coordinate 5,125,214 downwards.
TCCTTGATTGCGTAAGCACACAATAAATAAATGAATGAATGAATGAATGAATAAATAAATAAATAAATAAATAAATAGATAAATAGATAAATAGATAAATAGATAAATAGAACAAAAAGTATTTTAAAACTCTAGTAAAATTAAAAACTCCAGGTGGAATTAAAAGCATTCTAAGGGCAGATTTGAAACTGCTCTGTTCTAGTTTTAAAATGTTTTGTCTTATAACTGTTACATCATAACTCCTGCATCAAGAAGCCCCTGTGAGTGTGTGTGAGTGTGTGTGTGTGTGTGTTGGGTGGGGGAGGGTGATAGTTACACAAAGATGTACTTACAGAGCTGAGTGTTGTATGCTACTAATGTGAAGCAAAATACTCTTTGAGAGCATAGTTGTAAACTAGTTGTAAACCTGTGATTTTTATATACCTATATATTTTAAACTAAAACCCCTATCTTAGAAGTGATATCTGCCATTTTTGTCTTAGTGTTTAAGGAAATGAGACTGCTGTTTTTTTGCTTCAGAGGTTATTGATTGTAGATTACCCATGTGATTCTCAACATGTCATCTATTTTTTAAAGCCACCCGTTTTCTATGAAACCAACACCAATGTGTGGTGTGCAGGAAAGTCTTGTTGACAGTTACGTCCTTTGAGGGACTGTCACTAAACATCTTGAGAATGTAATGAGCCATCACCACTCCCACACAGGCACAATGAATCCCCCAGAATCCACAGGACACTGTAACATTTCAGATACCCCCTTCTCCCTTCTAGGAAGGAAACCTAGCTTACTTCTCTTTGATTCATTAAGTGGTTCTAAAATGTCTTTTAGAACTTTTCTTTCCTGGCTTCAAGTAAATGCAAGGAGAACCCTGCAACTGAAGATTATCTCGGCAAACTCTTAGAATTGACCTGTTAACAATAGAATCAGTTTTGGGGGGTTTGTTCATAGCAATTTTATTGTGTAAACAATACCTTATATTCACACAGCCACTAGGTAAATAAAGAATTTGGACAAAATTTAAAAAAAAAATAAAAGAAAAAGAAACAAAAGAAAGAAAAATCACAGGTGCTGCCAGTCCTGTTCTAGAGCAACCAACGTCATGTCTCAGAGTCATTTGTCAGAAAATAGAATATCCTCCTGGCAGTTTAACTACACTATAGAAAGCAAATTCCTGAATTAATGGAAGATCAAAGATTTTCTACTGGACTGGGCTTCCAAAAATGACCCACAATTGTCACTAGAGAAGAAAATCCTTGACCACCATTAGCCTATATGAAACTAGGAAACTGCAGAGTCAGATGCAAGCAAGTCAAGGAAGCCAGCTGCAGCCAGGTCAGGGTCAAATGGGCAGGTCCCTCTGTCTGAGCCCTGCTCTAATGCTGGTGAAATATCTTATTGGAATGATCTCAGTCATGGCTCGGGAAGGAATATCAAGCACCACAGAGGCATGTAAGGAATACCTGGGTTTCTGTTTCCCCAAAGACAGGAATGAATACAAGAAAGAGAGTGGGATGCAGATCAACAGAGCCTGTTTACCACAGACAGCTTTTGCTCTTTCCTCATACATAACTCTTCAGTTTGCAAGGATGCTGAGAAGGCATCACTTACTTCTCACTGTTTTCATCCTCTTAATATCTTATTGTGTGGAAATTACAACATGTAATCACACATAAAGAAGAGAGAGACAAAAACCCACATCTCTATCCAGGTGCTAATTTTTGAAAGATTCCCTAGTATCCAACACCACAAATCCTCACACTTCAACTGCAAATTCCAATAACCCCAGTAAAATGCTAGAGAAGCTCTGGAAGACAGCAGGAGGCAGACAGCCTCTGAGCCCTTTCCATCTGGAAATGAGTGCAACAAGGGCCAGTCTCAGCTTAGACGCCTCCTGAGAAGGAAGATGAGGCCCATGCTTTGCAACAGATGTTCCTTGGTACCCAGAGCTCCCACATCCCTTTGAATGGGCTCCAAGACAGTCGTTTTGTGCAAGTTTTAATTATAGTTATAAAGTAAAACCCTTAAACTTCTCTCCAAATATTGTATGGTGATTATATTTTTTTTTTCAAAAATGCACCAGCAGTGTCTCATCCTTCAATTTTGCTTTCGCTCCTGTGGAATGACACAACAGGGATCCCACTGACAGCAATATCTCTGTGCCCGAGGCATCACAGCACATATAACAGTCATGTCTGGACTTCTCTGAGGCTTCTCATAGGACATCATTTGGCGATAGTAGGACAGGAGGATGAATGAACGTATAAAATCTAGGGGATAATTACCAGTTAGCACTGGAGTGCCTAAACAACTAGTTTCTGTGAGATCATATCACAAGAAAATGGGTGGACATACCTTCAATGTAACTTCAACGGTCCTTCTTACTAATGGGGAACCTTTCTTTGCCATCTTTATGATTCCATGTCTACGGTCTTATTTGCTGTGTTACCCCTACTCACCTTATCTTACCACTGAGAAACAGTGATGATAAAAGTTACAGCAAAATCACCCCAATATTAGCCAATAATTTAAAATCCAAAAGATGTCCTCACATTTAGGTTAAAGATGCTAGGGATCCTTCGCAAACAACAGATCGGAGTTTTATAGCAGTAGGATTTTGAGACCATACTTCTACTTCAAAATATTTTAATACAGTCTGACCTATAACTAAGAAAAGGGTGTCTCAGAACTTACATTAATGTTATATTGTACAGAAGTAAAGGACAGGCATTAAAGAGATCACGAGCCAAATCTGGAGTTTGACCATAAGGATACAATAATACCTTGCATATTATATCAATGGAACTCCAGGGAGCTGGGAAGTAGGGGACACTTTTGCTCATTCAGCTCTTGAATCTAGTTTTGGAGAAGACATGGTATTTTCCTTAGTAGAAAAGGTCAGAATAGTCAGGTTCTGTACATGAAAGCACCTCTTTATAGATGAAATGTATATAAGTAGAGTTGGGATTCTTTGTGTTGAAAACAGATTTTAATAAAATCTCCAGCAAATTTGATATGTTTCCATACATGATTCTCTTCATTTTAGGGAAAACAGTGAGCATAAGAAAAAGACCACTTATTTTTTTTTATTTTAAACTTCTGTTTTTTAAATTTTTGTTTTTAGTTACATTTTATTAACTCTGTATCCCAGCTGTATCCCACTCCCTCATTCCCTCCCAATCACAACCTACCTATCTCATCTCCTCCCTGCCCCTTTCCAAGTCCACTGATTGGGGAGGACCTCCTCCCCTTTCATCTGACCCTGTTTTATCAGGTATCTTCAGGACTGGCTGCAAAGTCCTCCTCTGTGGCCTAGCAGGACTACTCCTCCTTTGGGGGCTGGGGAAGTCAAAGACCCTACCATTGAGTTCATGTCAGAAATAGTCCCTGTTCCCCTTACTAGGGAAAAATCAATTGGTTACTGAGCTACCATAGGCTACATAGGATCCAAGCAGAGATCCTAGGTTATATCCATACATGGTCCTTGGTGGAGTGTCAGTCTCAGAAAAGACCCCTGTGACCAGATATATTTGGTCCTTGTGGAACTCCTATCCTCTCTACATCATACTAACTCCCCTTTTTTCATATGATTCCCTGTACTATACTGAAGGTTTGGTTAGGAGTCTTAGTATCTACTTTGATACACTGCTAGGTAGAGTCTTTCAGAGCTCCTCTGCGGTAAGCTCCTGTCCTGTTGCTTGTTTTCTCCTAAGTCCAATGCCCATCCCATTTGTCTTTCTAAGTGAGGATTGATCATCTTATCCCAGGAATTCTTTCTTGTTTATCTTCTTTAGGTGTATAGATTTCATTATGTTTATCATATCTTACAGGTCTATGTAAGGGAGTATATACCATGTGTGTCTTTCTCCTTCTGGGATACCTCACTCAGAATGATCTTTTCCAGGTCCCACCATTTGCCTTCAAATTTCATGATGTCCTCATTTTTTGATTGCTCAGTAGTACTCCATTGTGTAAAATACCACAATTTCTGTATGCATTCTTCCGTTGATGGACATCTGGGTTGTTTCCAGGTTCTGGCTATTACAAATAAAGCTGCTACAAACATGGTTGAGCAAATGTCCTTGTTGTGTACTTTGAGAAAATTTTGGGTATATGCCTAGGAGTGGTATAGCTGGGTCTTGAGGAAGCACTATTCCTAATTGTCTGAGAAAGCACCAGATTGGTTTCCAAAGTGGTTGTAGCAGTTTACAGTTCCACCAGCAATGTAGGAGGGTTCCCCTTTCTCCACAACGTCTCCAGCATGTGTTGTCATTTGAGTTTTTTATTTTAGCCATTTTGATGGGTGTAAGGTGAAATCTCAGGGTCGTTTTGATTTGCATCTCTTTGATGACTAAGGATGTTGAGCATCTCTTTGAGTGTTTCTTTGCCATTCTATATTTCTCTACAGAAAATTCTCTGTTTAGCTCTGTGCCCCATTTTTTAACTGGATTGCTTGATTTATTGCTTTTTAACTTCTTTAGTTCTTTATATATCATGGATATCAGCCCTCTGTCAGATACAGGTTTGGTGAAGATCTTTTCCCAGTCTGTAGGCTGTCATTTTGTTCTGACGACAGTGTATTTTGCCTTACAGAAGCTTTTCATTTTCATGAGGTTCCACTTATTGATTGTTGCTCTTAGAGCCTGTGCTGTTGGTGTTCTGTTCAGGAAGTTGTCACTTGTGCCAAGGAGTTCTAGGCTCTTCCCCACTGTTTCTTCTAACTGATTTAGAGTATCTGGTTTTATGTTAAGGTCTTTGATCCACTTGGACTGTAGTTTTGTGCAGGGTGATAAATATGTATATATTTTCATTTTTCTGCATGTAGACATCTAGTTGGACCAGCACCGTTTGTTGAAGATGCTGTCTTTTTTCCATTGAATGGTTTTGGCTTCTTTGTCAAAAATCATGTATTCATAGGTGTGTGGGTTTATTTCTGAGTCTTCTATTCAATTCCGTTGATCCTCCTTTCTATTTCTATGCCAATACCATGCAGTTTTTATTACTATTTCTCTGTAGTACAGCTTGAGATCAGGGATGGAGATACCTCCAGATGACCTGTTGTTGTACAGGATCGTTTTGGAGATTCTGAGGTTTTTTGTTTCTCCATATGAAGCTGAGAATCTTTCTTTCAAGGTCTGTAAAGAATTGAGTTGGTATTTTGATGGCAATTGCATTGAATCTGTAGATTGCTTTTGGCAGGATGGCCATTTTCACTATGTTAATCCTACAATCCATGGGAGATCTTTCCATCTTGTGATATCTTCTTCAATGTCATTCTTCAGAGACTTAAAGTTTTGAAAAAACCTTAAGTCTCTGAAGAATGACCACTCATTAAAGCTTGCTATTATCTGATTGTTTTGATGGCTTAGAATCTAAAAGTTCAACAAAAATTTCCAGAAATATCAAACTCTTAACTTCTGAATGACAGATAAAACCTCTGAACAGGGCTAATGAGATGCTCAGTGCTACATGGTACTTGCCTAGTATGCTCAAAGCCTTGAGTTTGAGCTCTAAAATCACCTAAATAAATAGATAAGTAGGTAGGTAGATAGATATATAGATAGATAGATAGATAGATGATTAATTGATATATGAAATATAAATAGATGATAGTTTAGATAAATCAATGAACAAATGATAGAAGATAGATAGATAGATAGATAGATAGATAGATAGATAGATAGATAGATAGATAGATATTAGCATTAAAAAGGCCTCTTTCTCTGTGCTCTCTGTCTTTACATTTTACCACATTGTCTCTTTGAAATGTCTAATTAAAAAAAAAACTGAAGGAATAAGAAGGAATTTGTTCTGTAGAAGTTACTTCAACTTTCTTATCTACATTTGGGGATGTGGAAAAATAACACAAGATACAAAATGTGTGCCTTTCCAAAACCTCAGTTGGCAAACTCTGAGTTTCATTTAACTGATTCATTTGGTGTTTCTTGAGAACTGTGCCTCCCCTATCTATTTAGTCATTCATTACCATGATGCTAGACTCTGCAATAGCTGCAAATGGGGCATCTCTCCCTGGTATTTATACTTCACAGGAAATCCCAGCTCACTTTTAATAGAGCAACACAAGAAAATAAGAGACAGCATCTAAACAGAAGTACTTTTGTAGCTGGGAATCAGATATTCCCATTTGTACCCTGAGACTCGGTTTTCATTTTTCTCTTACATGATGGTGTTCTTTCTACTTTTAACAAGTATAATATCTGCATTTTTTAAAAAATAAAACAAAGATGTCCTTCCTCTGATCACTCATCCATATATAACAAACAAGGCATCTATTTTTTTTTTTTCTTGGATGGGTAAGTTGCTTCTAAACTCCAAGAGTAATATGATTTGTGACTAATATGACAACCATTGAAAGCATTTGCAGAAGTTTATGGAGGATGATTTGTCCTGGGCATGCATTACCATAGGCTGTGTCCTTGACACTGCCACCCTGAGATTTCACCTTATGCCCATCAGATTGGCTAATATAAAAAAACATGTCCATCTGAATACACAGTGTGACAAACTGGCACACTCAGTGTTCCTTTCCCATGTTTAATTAGAATGCAAAAGAATTAAAGCTAAAAAAAATACATTTTCCAGATATTCTGATGATATTTTAAGAAGTACCAACACTTTTTACTTGGTTAGGTATGTAAATAGTTTCTGTACAACTCTTTCCTCACTTCCTGCTCTTATGCATTCATTGTCCAAACTGTGAAATACTGTTCCTGACTTGTGACTTTGCAATATTTGCTCCACTAAACCCCCGTAAGGTTTGGTGTGAAATTCACTTAGAAGAGCAGAGGTGAGGTAAGGAAGCATGTACTTTACTGGGAAATATTGTGGTAATTCCACCATAGTTCATGATACTGAATATAAGGTGCAGGGGCTTTCTTGATTTTCCCATTTTCTAACATTGGAAAAAGGAACAGCTCCTTGGATGGAGCACTCTGTCCTATAGCTTTAAAGTGACTCCAGAAATTTCAAACTACAATATGTTCCTGCAGCCTTCCTAGAGATTTAAGATATCTTTTTACATTATTAAATTTCTTTCCATTTACTCATCAAAGTGGCTGATGCTTATAACTCAACCAGTAATGAAACTCAGATTTTATTGAATCAAAGGAAAAAGAAAATGTTTTCTTTAATGGAAAATTTTAAAGCATGCAAGAAAAGTACAAATGTAGAAGAAGAAAATGGGCATTGGACTATGAGTGTTTTTTATTTTTTTCTCACAGTTGGGCACAAAAATAAGTAAAGGATATGGGTAGGAAATTAAGGCCACCAGAGTTTCTGTGAAATACAATTAACACTAGACAAGTTCTGAGCTCAAAGGTTTGCCAAGAGGACACAGCTACTCATATTACCTAGGTGCAGGAACTTAGTGTCCACCAAGCTGCAGAAACAACTCCCTGTGTACCACAGGGAGAACTCACATAAAAATTATGAAAGTGAGAATATCAGAAGTGTTGTAAACATCAGGGCCACAGGCAGTGACACAGAAGTATAATGGGAGACTTTCTTGTACACTTGAAATCTTCTCATTTTAACTGAATGGCGAGTGCTGATCTTCTACACCGAGGTATAAAGAGCAGTTGGGGCCAGTCACACACTCACTTGTAGAAGGAAAGATAAGAGAATTATGGAGCCATCTACAGGTTAGTTTGCTGCTCATCTTTCTCTAGCAAAGGGCATTTTCCTTGAGCATTGTTTTTTGAGGTCATGTTCCTTCCCATGAGACCAATCCAGAAAGCTGAAAACTATCTGCCCTGTAAAGAAAGTTTAGTTTCATTAGGTAAATGTTTTCCATTCATTTAGGATTTCCTGGGTAGAGGGACCTCAAAACATTTTTGCAGTTAGTCTCACTCCTTGGTGGTTTTTCATGCGTAACTAACGGGCTTCTATGAATTTTCCTGGGACAAGTTGTATTATTCTCCTTAACCACATACTGTACAAAGAATTCTAAACTTGTTGCAAAAATGTGCTGTTAAGTCAGGCTTTAATGCACATTCTTTCACCAGGAACTCCAGCCACTCTTTGGGAGCACATGTTTTCAGAGACAAGTCAACACTCAGCTTATCTGGGTTCTTGATACTGTGTCTTTTTGCATAAATTTCAAAAAGAATTTCTGAGGGTTACAGAGGGATATAACATGTGCCTAACCAACATGCTTTTTGCTAGCTTTTCACCTCAGGACCATTCTGCAGTCTGTGTTCTAATTGTTGGAGTTTTGGCTGAAGCAGTACTTCCAGGATTTTCTTACAGGCTGTAATCCTGTAAAAAAAAAAAAAAAAAAAAAATCATGCTGGAGTAGGAGGAGTCAAAGGACATAGAATATAACCTGTCCTTGTTATTTTGCTAAGTGGACCTTCTACCAAAGTATCTTCTAAATACATGTGTTCATACACACAGAACTGGTATGCTTCCAACCTTGCTCAAAGAAGCTTCTTTTTTTATTAATTAATTTATGTCTTTAGTTACTTTACAACCTGGCTGTAGCTCCATAACTCCTCCCCTCCCAGACCCTGCCTCTCTCCCTCCAGTCTCTCTCCTTGACATGATACTGTGATTATATTCATGAACTCACAGCAGCTATAATTACCTGAACCATACCTGAAGAAGGTCAAGGTAGTAGAAATTCCAACATTGGTACGATGTTCCTCAAGTAGATGATCCTCAAGCCTCACCTTACTGAATACATACTAAGGCATTTGATTGTTAATGTGGAAGGGAGAGCCGTGTGTGTGTGTGTGTGTGTGTGTAAAGATGTGGCCACTGCTAGTTTTAGTTTTCCCACATATGCCCACACAGACAAAACTAACTGATCTTAGTGAATTATCAACAAAAAAAAAAAAAAAAAAAAAAAAAAAATTAAAGACATAAACAATGGGGAATGTGTTAAGTGTATCTGGGGGCATTAGAGGAGGAGCATGAGGATTCAATACGGTCATGCAGTACAGATATGTGGAATTCTCAAGAATAAAGAAGAAACTTTAAAGTCAACAACTTAAAGAAAGATGGGTGTATTTCAGAGCATGGCTTGTGAGGACAGCTAATCGTGTTGATGTATGGAAGTAAGGGTGGCCTCTGTTGTCACAGGAGCAGGTCACATCCCAGATGGAGAAGGGTACCTTGTTCACATTCAGGACACAGAGAGCAATGAATGCTTGTTGTCAGCCTGTATTCCCATCATTCCATTTCTTTTTAGTCCAGGACCCCAGAACATGCGATGGTGTCACCCACATTTAAGGTGGAGTTTTCTCCCTTCAGAAAAACTTCCCTTTTTTTTTTTAAGTTACTATAGTGGGATTTTATTTTATTTTATTTTATTTTATTTTATTTTATTTGAATTTTATTTTTTTCTTATTAGTTACATCTTATTAACTCTGTATCCCAGCCGTGTCCCGATCCCTCATTCCCTCCCAGTACCTCCCTCCCTCCCTCATCTCCACCATGCCCCTTGCCAAGTCCACTGATAGGGGGGGGGACCTCCTCCCCATTCATCTGATCCTGTTTTATCAGGTATCTTCAGGACTGGCTGCAAAGCTCTCCTCTGTGGCCTAAGCTTTTCCTGAGGGGAAAATACTCCCAAAGGTGTGTCATCCAGGTTTCTTTAAATCTAATTCTCTTGACAATGATCATTAAACATCCCACAGATGGAGGGGTGCACACACACATGCCTTTTCCCAAATATTTGGTTCATATGGTAGCAAATAAGTGTCTATGAGAATGCTGGGACACTTTAGATGGGTTCTGTTAGGAGGACACTGGGGCTGTAAACAACCCCTCGTACCAGCTGCAAAGCACTGCTAAAATGGCACCTTCATACCCTCTAGAACATTCCATTGGTTAAGAAAAACAGACTCAGTAAGTTTTTATTTCAATAAAATTGAAGTTTATTGAGCAAATCAGAGCCAGTAATTTTCAGTACATTCATCCATTTTCCTTTGAGAAATCCTGTTCTATAATCCTTTATCAACCCTGAAAAGAATTGAATTAAGGCAAATAAACTATCTAAAGAAACCCCAAGTGGCCCTTTAAGAAAACCTCTGGCAAAACAAAGGCCTTAGTAACAATTCACAGAACATAACCTATGCTTTTACATCTTTATTAAAGGCAAGTGGGTACAATTTCATTAGCGCACAGAGAAGATTTGGAAATGAAAATTTTTACCCAGACCGTTAAAGAAGTGGGTTCCAAAACCATCAAGCTTATAATTTCCAAGAAAAGCTCTCTGTCAACACAGCCTCAAAATACTGAAGCAAACTGACAGTTTTAAAAGAAAAAAAAAACCTGCAATGTTTTGAAAGTTCAACACCTTTATTTCAGCCATAAATGAAAATAAATCAAATAAAATTATTAGAATACAGAACATTACATGTTTCCACCAATGTCCTTAGAAGTTCAGAGAACACACAGCCACAAAGTTTGTGTGTGTGTGTGTGTGTGTGTGTGTGTGTGTGTGTGTGTGGCAAAACATAAGTTGATGGGAAAATACATATTTTTGGCAGCATGGAGCTCGAAAAGTGGCTGATAAGAGAAATGAGCCTATAAGAAAATTTCTCCCCATCAAATTACCTACACAATTCTTTACAGACCTTGAAAGAAAAATTCTCACCTTCATATGGAACAACAAGAAATCCAGAATTGCTAAAACAATTCTCTACAGTAAAAGATCTTCAGGAGGTATCTCTATCCCTGATCTCAAGCTATACTATAGAGCAACAATACTAAAAACTGCATGGGACCGGCATAGAAACTGAATGGTGGATCAATGGAATCAAATAGAAGACCCTGAAATAAATCCACACACTTATGCACACCTGATTTTTGACAAAGATCCCAAAACTATACAATGGAAAAAAAGATAGCAACTTCAACAAATAGTGCTGGTCCAACTGGATGTCTACATGTAGAAAAATGCAAATAGATCCATACTTATCACCCTGCACAAAACTAAAGTCCAAGTGGATAAAATACCTCAATATAAAACCAGACACACTAAACCACTGAGAAGAAAAAGTGGGGAAGAGCCTTGAACTCATTGGTACAGGAGACAACTTCCTGAACAGAACACCAACAGCACAGGCTCTAAGAGCAACAATCAATAAGTGGGACCTCATGAAACTGAAAAGCTTCTGTAAAGCAAAGGACACTGTCGTCAGAACAACATGACTGCCTACAGATTGGAAAAGGATCTTCACCAACTCTATATCTGACAGAGGACTAATATCAGGTATATATAAATAACTAAAGAAGTTAAAAAGCGATAAATCAAACAATCCAATTAAAAAATGGGATACAGAGCTAAACAGAGAATTCTCTGTAGAGGAATATAGAATCGCAAAGAAACACTTAAAGAGATACTCAACATCCTTAGCCATCAGGGAGATGCAAGTCAAAACGACCCTGAGATTTCACATTACACCCATCAAAATGGCTAAAATCAAAAACTCAAATGACAACACATGCTGGAGATGTTGTGGAGAAAGGGGAACCCTCCTACATTGCTGGTGGAACTGTAAACTGCTACAACCACTTTGGAAACCAATCTGGTGCTTTCTCAGACAATTAGGAATAGTGCTTCCTCAAGACCCAACTATACCACTCCTAGGCATATACCCAGAATTTGCTCAAGTACACAAGGACATTTGCCCAACCATGTTTGTAGCAGCCTTATTTGTAATAGCCAGAAGCTGGAAACAGCCCAGATGCCCCTCAATGGAGGAATGGATACAGAAATTGTAGTACATCTACACAATGGAATATTACTCAGCAATAAAAAGCAAGGGAATCATGAAATTTGCAGGTAAATGGTGAGATCTGGAAAATATTATCCTGAGTGAGTTATCCCAGAAGCAGAAAGATGCACACGGTATATACTCACTTATATAGACATATAATATAGGATAAATCTACTAAAATCTGTACACCTAAAAAAACTAATCAAGAGTGAGGACTCTTGCTAAAATGCTCAATTACTATCCATAAAGGCAAAGAGGTTGGACATCAGAAGAAGGAGAAAAGAGGTCACAAGTCAGGAGCCTGACACAGACGACCTCTGACAGGCACTAACCTGCACACTATCAAAGCAGATGCTAAAACTCATGGCCAACCTTTGGGCAGAGTGCAGGGAATATTAGGAAAGAAGTAGGAAACAGTAAGATCTGAAGAGGACAGGAAATTCACAAGGAGAGCAACAGAACCAAAAAATTTCTCAAATGCTTGGAAACAAAACAGAAACTGTAAATAACTAAGAGATAAAATACAAAGTGAGTAGTGACGTAAAGGTTTACTTAAAATGGGATACACTAAATGATGTATCTACCTAAAATAGCATTTAAAAAGATAGTCTGGCACAAAGCAAGAGAATTTTCAAGTGCTTGTTCTAAATATCTAGCTTAAGAAACGAAATGTAATGACAAAACAAATCACATTGAAAAATTCAAAAGAAAAAGCCAAAATAAATGAAATTGTAAAGAAAAAAAGTTAATGGAGGATAAATTGGTTTTCTCAAAATGAAAAATAAATTATTATAAACTTCTAAGACAGAATGATGTAAAGAAGACAGGCTACTGAGAAGATGAACAGACTCTCCATTATCCACCCAGACATGAGAACTGAATAAAAAACTTCATGAACAAAGTGACATAATGAGCAGTCTAATTTAAATAAATCAATTCCATAAAAGATATATACTACAAATTCTCAATCAAGAGTAAAAGCTTACAGAATAAACAATATTCATGAACGTAACTGGATGTACAGTTAAACATATGTCAATGAACTGATTTTGAAAATCTAACTATATTTTGCTTCTAGAAATATATAATACATATATTATACATAATATATAATAAACAATATATTACAATATTTGTATGTTATATGTTACACAAGTTTAAATTATTTTAAACTGGTAAGTGGACAGTACTCTATAATAAAATTTTAAAAGTATATTTGAGAAATAAAGTCTGAGGAATAACATATTTAAAGTAACTAAGTACACAGTAGAGATTGCAGAACAAGTGACTTTACCAATAAACCAATCCAGCTGAGGGGAGGGAATAACATGAATATCAGATCATCTTGTGGTTTTTCCTACACAAAATAGGAATATTAAAGTATATATATATATATATATATGTATATATATATGCACAATATATATATACAATATATATATATACTATATATATATTATATATATATATATATATTTTTTTTTTTGTATGATGAGACAGACAAACATTTGGTAACCAAAATTGAAAAACTGTTTTGGCAAAGCTCCTCAGAGGTGTGATATGGCTACTCAACAGTAAAGCCCTGGAGGGTGGGGAGGAGGAAGATAGGAAGAAAGGAAGGGAAGGAGGGAGGAGAGAAGAAGAAGGGAGAAGAAAAAGAAGGAAAAGAGGAAGAGGGGGAAAGGAAGAAGAGGAAAAAGAAACGGAGAAATTGGAAAAAAGCAAGGGTGAAAAATGGAAGCTTGAAAGGGAGATTTGCAACACATAAAATATATTGACCTGATTTAAAAGTTAAAAGGCTGGAGAGTGCAGCCTTAGCAGACTATAGAGGAAGATGATGCAGCCAGCCCTCATAAGGCTTGATAGGCTAGGGTCAGATAGAAGGGGAGGAGGTCCTCCCCTATCAAGGGACTAGGGTAGGAGCTAGGGAGAGAAGTGGAAGGGTGAGGGGGACTGGGAGGAGATAGAGGGAACTATATCCAGGATACAAAGCGAAAAAATTGAAATTAATTAATTAATTATTATTTCTTTTTTAAAAAGTTAAAAGGCTTATAAACTACATGTAAATATAAAGTTGATATGCAAGTGATGTGAAAGTGAGGATAAATATTTCTTAGAAAATTCAAGTTTAATGTGACTGTGGATTATTAGATAAAAAAATACAGGTTTTAGGATAAACAGAAAAAAATCTTGTGACAACGGCAGTAGATGGAGAAAAGCAGCCTTAAATATAAACACTACTTCAATGTAACAAAATATAATGAAAACCAGAAGATAGAAGTGAGTTCCCTTAATAATTATTGCACACAAAAAGCTTGTAAGCAGTACAAAGATCGGTGTTAAAAAATGAAAGAAAGTGCTGAGTTGAGGTAATTATATTATACTCTCAAAAAATAGAAGAAACAAAAACTTTTGATTAGGAAAGAAGCAGTCATGATTTGTGCATGAGATTACTGCATGCAGAGAAGACACACCAATTTAACCAGCAAGACTTTAGAATTAGTAAATGAATTTTTAGAAGTCCTGCAAAATATAATGGTAAATACGATTCAATTATATGTCAATATTCCAGAAATTTACTTCAATAAATAATTTAATTTACTTTCCTCTTATTAACATAAATCAATTGTTCTGTGTCTCATCATAACATTTCAAACTTAAACAGATAGGCTTGGATCATATCTAGCCCCACTTCCCTCTCTCCTCTTTATCTGATTCCTCTTATTAAGTATTCATTTTTAATTATTTTTATTTTTATTAATTACAGTTTATTCACTTTGTATTCCCCCTGTACCTCCCTCCCTCCCTCTCTCCTTCCCTCCCAATCCCACCCACCCTCTTCCCCATTCATGTCCCTCTCCCAGTCCTGATAGGGAAGGTCCTCCTCCCCTTCCATCTGACCCTAGTCTATCAGGTCTCATCAGGAGTGGCTGCATTGTCTTCCTCTGCCTGGTAAAGCTGCTTCCCCCTCAGGGGGAGGTGATCAAAGAGCAGGCCAATTAGTTCATGTCAGAGATGGTCCCTGTCTCTAATACTATGGAGGCCATGTGGATACTGAACTGCCAGAGACCACCTCTGTGCAGGGGTTCTAGGCCATCTCCATGAGTGGTCCTTTGCTGGAGTGTCAGTTTCAGAACAGACCACTGTGCCCAGACTTGTAGGATCTGTCCCTGTCCTTGTGGAGCTCCTGTTCTCTCCAGGTCTTACTGTCTTCCACTTCTTTTATAAGATTCCCTGCACTCTGCCCAAAGTTTAGCTATGAGTCTCAACATCTGCCTTGTTACACATAAAATTTGCAGGTAAATGGTGGGAACTGGAAAAGAACATCCTTAATGGGGTAACCCAGAAGCAGAAAGACACACACAGGGTATATACTCACTCATAAGTGGATTAGACATATAATATAGGATAAATATACTAAAATGTGCACATCTAAGGAAGCTAATCAGGAAGGGGGACTCTGGCTAAGATGCTCAATCCCCATTCAGAAAGGCAAAGAGGATGAACATCAGAGGAGGGAGAAAACAGGGAACAGGACAGGAGCCTACCACAGAGGGCCTCTGAAAGACTCTACCCTGCAGGGTATTGAGGCAGATGTTGAGACTCATTAAGTATTCTTAATTGTATCCTTCTACATTCAATTCTCTTTTATTTACATTTTTCAAGTATCAGAACCCTCCTCCATTGCTGGTGGGAATGTCAACTTGTACAACCACTTTAGAAATCAATCTGGGGTTTTCTCCGATATGTAGGAATAGTGCTTCCTCAAGAACCAGCTATACCACTCCTAGGCATATATCTAAAATATGCTCAAGTATACAACAAGGACATTTGCTCAACCATGTTCGCAGCAGCTATATTTGTAATAGCCAGAATGTGGAAACAACCAAGATGTCGCTCAGTGGAGGAATGGATACAGAAATTGTGGTACATTTACACAGTAGATTACTACTCAGTAATTAAAAACAAGGAAATCATGAACTTTGCAGGCAAATGGTAGGAACTAGAAAAGATCATCTTGAGCGAGGTATCCCAGAAGCAGAAAAACACATATGATATACACTCACTTATAAGTGGATTTTAGACATATAATATAGGATAAACATAAAAAAATCTGTGCACCTAAAGAAGCTAAGCAAGAAGGAGGACCCTGAGTAAGATGATCAATCCTCACTCAGAAAGACAAACGGGATGGACATCACAAACAGGACAAGCACCTACCAAAGAGGCCCTCTGAAATACTCTACCCAGAAAGGTATCTAAGGAGATGATGAGGCTGATAGCCAAGAATATATTCTTTTTCTTTTTAAGTCTGTCTTATTTTGCTTGCCACTACCATCTATTCCCTGCTTTCTTTTTTGTATAGACATGATTCCTCTATTTTATGGCTCAATAAAATTCCCTTGTGTGTAAATTACATTTCTTGATGTTCATGTCTGTTAGTGGGCACATAGACTTAGTCTTTTCTATTGTCAGTAGGGTTATGATAGACACGGGTATGCATCTATTATTACTGTATCTTGATTTTTTTTATTCTGTTGACCATTATATAGAAATGGTGTAATGGGTCATATGACACTTTGATTGAAAAATTTTTGAAGACTTTTCATACTGACTGAACTAAATGCCACTCTCATTATCAGTGGGTGAAGTTTCTTTCCCCCTATATTCTATCCAACATTCAGAGTTACTTATTTTCTTATTAATAGCCAATGACAAGGGTAAGATTAAACCTCAATGTGATCACAGTGAACATCATGTTCTCTCCCTGTAATCTTATTTGCTAACTTGTAATTTTGACAGTTGAGGATGTTAAAATGATAAATGCGTTGACCATTTGCATCTCACTTCAGAGTGTCTTTTCAGTTGATTTTTTTCCATTTTATTGATAAAATTGTTTGCTGTTTGTGTTGAATTTATTATTTATTGAGCTCTGAGTATATTCTAGATGGAAATCACATGTCATATAAATAGCTGGCAAAGATTTCCTCTCATTCTGTAAGCTGACTCCCTCTCTTTAATATTTTCTCTTTATAAATATATTTACTTTTAATTTTCATCTCTGTGTACATATGCATGTGTGTGTGCATGTGTACATATAGATATGTGCTCTGGCGTCCAGGAGAGGGCGCTGGATATCCTGGAGCTGGAATTACGACAGACTGTGCGCTACCTGACGTGAGAGCTGGAGACTGAAACAAGGTCCTCCCCCACCCTCCCACCCCCCAAAAAAGCAATAATTACTCTAAACCACTGTGCTATCTCTGAGACTCCTTGTCTTAATATTCTCTTTTGATGCATATAAGCTTTATAACTTCATGCGATCTCGTCAGCAACTCTTGCTTTTTTTTCTCTGAGCTACTAGAATCTTGTCACATGTTGCTTATGTCACTGTCTCAAAGCGCTCCCTGTTTTCCTGCAGTCATTCAAATAATGAAGTGCTTCCAGACATTTAAAATTGATGTATGAACATCAAGATGACTATGGATTGAGCCAAGCCTTATCCATATAGATATCTAGTTTTCATAGAAATTCCTATTTATTCATTTATTTATTCATTTAATTACTTTACAACCTGATCCCAGCCCTCCCCTCCTCTTTGCCTAGTCCCACCCACATGTCCCCTTCCTCCATCTCCCCTCTCCTTCTTCTCATAGAAGGGGAAGTCCCAAAGGGGTAACAACCCACCTGGCACCTGGCACCTCAAATCACAGCACAACTAAACACATCCTCTCCCACTGAGGCCAGATAGGATAGCCCAGCTATGGGAAAAGGATCCTAGTCAAGCAACAGAGTCAGAGACAGCCCCTACTCCCATTGTTAGGAGACCCACAGGCTGACTAACTTGAACATCTACTACATATGTGTAGGGGTTCTAGGTCCAGCCCATGCATGCCCTTTGATTGGTGGTTCAGTCTCTGTGAGCCCTCATAGGCCCAGGTTAGTAGACTCTATAGGTCTTCTTGTGGAGTCCTTGACCCTTCAGGCTCCCACAATCCTTTCTCCCATTCTTCCACAAATTTCCCCAAGCTCTGCCTATTGTTTGGCTGTGCTTCTCTGTATCTGTTTCCATCAGCTGCTGGATAGTACAGGAAAACCATGCCACAATCCACAGACCCAAAGAAGCCAAGGAGGAGCCAAGGGATGATGCTTGAATCTCATTCAGAAGAAGAAATAAAATAGATATCTGAAGTAGATGGAAGGAGGAAATTTGGTGGAAGAGGTGGTAGGAAGGGTAACGGGGGGAGGGGAAGGGGAGCATCAGGTGTAGGAAAAGCAGGGTGGCAGGGAGGACCAGGGGAGAGAATGGAAATCGGTGGGGTAGCGTCTCTGGGATAAGGAAACACTCCCAGGAGTCTATGGGGGTGACCCTAGCTGAGACTCCTGACAGCTGGAAATATGGAGCCTGAAGCTGCCATCCTTTCTAGCAACATGGGACTTCCAATGAAGGGAGGGAGACACCAACCCAACCATAAAACCACACAAAATTTGTTTTACCTACAAGAAGTGTAGGGAGGCTGAGGGAATGGCAATCCAATGACCGGAGACGCACTCCACAGTAAAGAGCAAACCTCTGACACTGTTAACGATACTCTAGCATGTTTGCAGAGAGGAGCCTAGCATAACTGTCTCATGGCAATACTTTTACAGATGATTTTGCCTAGTCTACATTGTTGGCAATGATATGGTAGATCAGATGACTAAAGCTGTGTGGACGAATTTCTGCATCTCCTGTCACATTCATTGGTCCATATGTGTGTTTTGTGCTGGTAAAGACTGCTGTTATCAATATGGATTTATACTATGTTTTGAAGTTAGGTGCTCCGATATTGTCAGCATCTTTGTTTTTGCCAGGATTACTTTGACTATATTGGAGTCTCTTGTGTTTCTATATAAATTTGGGAACTATTTTCTATTTCTATAAATATAATTAAAATCTGGTTACATTTAATATGCATAGCACTTACAGTAATACAGCCATTTAAAAACAGTTTTTCAGGTTTACTAAGAAAGACTTCAATGTGAGAAGTCCTTCCATCTTCTAGCATCTTCTTCAATATACTTATTAAGATCCTTGTAGTTTTCATTGTTGAAGTACTTTATATAATTGGCTGGATGCATTACTTATCCTGTTCCCCCTTTTTTTTTCTTTAGTTTTGGGATAATTTTCTTGGCTTTCTTGTGAATTTGATATCTAGTATTTTATGCATGTTAGTTTTGCAACATCTCTACTTTGATAAGAATTATTTATCTTGAAAGATCTTCTAAGGAAGTCATCCTTAAGGACTTTAAACTATAATATTATATAATATGACAACAGGAAGTTTTTTCCCATTCCAATCTGTATCCACTTTTCATCTTTCTCTTATTACTCCAGATAGGTTTCCAAACACTGTTTAATAAAATTGGACAGTGTAATTTTCCTTATGTCCTTTCTAGTTTTAGATGAAATGGTTTGTTTTCAATTTTTTCCTATTTTGTGCAAAGTTTGGTAACAGTTTGCCCTATTGCATTTTTTTATGTCAGGATAGTACTAGCCTTGTGGAATGATTATGGAAGCATTCTCCCTCAGTTTTATGATATAGTTCAAGGAGCATGATGAGTAAGCCAATGTTAGGGACTCCTCTTTTTATAGACAAATCTAAAATTCAATGTGAAAATCAAATTTTGGAATTCATCTAGGTTCAGTTTACCATTTGTTTTCGCATATTTGGGGCTTTCCACATTACACCTACTCTCCCAGCAATCACACAGATGAGGTTTTATTTCAAGCTTGTAAATACTGCAGGGAAGTTTCGTATGTCTAATTTACCACCATCTCTTCCTTTTAAATTACCACTTTTAAATGGTACAAAAATGGTACAAAATATTCAACAGCATATTTAATGAGAGGACATGTGTTATACATATTCTACAATATATAACACATTATGTATTATATGTATATTTTATATGTATAATATATAACATATATATTATTCATACTGTACAGCCCTTTAAAAAGCAGGAAGAAGAGAAGTTCACTAAAACATAATGAAAAGACATCAGCAGTATACTTAAAGAAACTCCAGTATAAAGTACCCAGTCTGCCCAAGTTGAATCACAGATTCATGGTATCTATGTTCAAGCTACCAAAGTTTATTTTGTTTACTCTTTGAATGTGTATCAATAACATGTCTCTAATGGTTTACAGAAGTGAAAAGTGAGTACAAAACCTGAAGCATGTTCGTGCAAGAACAAAGCTGAGTGATTCATTAGCAGACAGGAAGACTTATTACAGAGAGTAATTATGACACTGTTGTTCCAGCAGGTGCTAAAACTGCAGAGAAGAATAGCACTCACAAACAGACTAATGCACATGTTATTATTTGCCTTGTGGAGAAGATGACAATTTGAACCCTCAGGAAAGAGTGGATTTTCCCATTAAATTATGCTGTCATAGAATGTTCTGGTGAAGGAAAAAATAAATTTTATTATATAATTATAGGGAACTTATAAAAATGGTTACATAATCCTGAAAGGAAACAGTGAGGTGCCTTTAGTAATATTAGGGTAAGGAAAAAGAATTATCAAGTAGGAAAACATTGCTGGGTGTGGTGGTACATATCTAAAATTACAGCAGTCTTGAGACTGGAATAGGAGGATCATGAGTTCATGGCTAACCTGAGGTACAAAGCAGGATCTACCCTGCCTAAAAAAAAAAAAAAAAAAAAAGTAAGAGCAGCTGGAGAGATTGCTCAATGGTTAAGAATATATATATAGTGATCATCGAGGGAAACCTTACTGAATCCCCAGAACCCACTTCAGGGTATGATAAAGAAAATTGTCCAAGTCCGATATTTATTTGATAGTATCTGTAGTGGTCCACATGAAACCCCATACTATAAATGATGACTTTATACTAATAAACATTTTTTTTCTTCTTTGGAAAATTTGTATACGTGTATTCAGTGCGTTGGGATCCTCTCTTCCCAACTAGTTCTAGTTCTCATCCTACTTTCAATTCTTTTTGTATGCAGGTCTTGTACAGGTGATCTTGGCTGCTGAGTGCTCATGATTGCAAAGGTCACGATGATAAAACAGAACTTCACTGAACCTGTGGTAAGAGAGTTTTCTGTATACATTTTAAGTATTATGCAATGTTGCCTTGTGATTTTTACGTTTAATTGTCACGTTGACATAATCTGGAATCATCCAGGAAGGTAGTCTCAGTGTAGTATTACATAGAGCAGGTTGGTCTCCGGTGTGTCTGTGGGGGATGGTCTAGGTTATCTTAATCATTGTTGAGAGATCCAGCTCACCGTGAATGACGTCATTTCCTTTTTGAGTGTTGGATTAAACAAGAGTGTAGAAGGTTCGCTGAGTAGAGGATCCTGTTTGCATGTATTCTCTCTGTCCCTAGTTATGTGATGTTATTAGCTGATTCAAGCTCTCACCATGACTTGCCTGTGATGATGGAGCTACGCACTCTAAGCCAAATAAACATTTTCCCATTAAAGTGGCTTTAGTCAGGGTGTTTTATCTTAGCTATAGAAAATGTAAATAGAGCATTGCTTCAGAGCAGTCCACAAAGTTCAATAAGCCTTCAGACATTATTAGGTCAAGGCTTAAATTTAAAAAAATACCAGGCTTTGTGGTTTTTAGGTTTTTCTCTTTATAGTTGTGATTGTAGACAAATCACCATCGCCAACCTTGTGTTTTATATGTACATAGGATCTGAAAATAATGTTGATGTCAAACAATTATAGAAAGAATTAAAAACACTATACTTAATACAGTACGTGACACTTAATACACAAGTTTTTAAATGTTATTTAGCTAATATTAAAGAGTGTTGATGATGTCTCAAATGTGTTAAGCAGATAGTACACATTGTCATTGTTGCTATCAGAACTAAATCTGACAGCATTTAACCCAAATCCTAGCTCATACCAATCACCACCTAAAATCACATTTTGGTCAGTATTGAAGAGAAACACCAAAAATTCTAAAGAAAAAGAGGGCTTCACTTGGTCCTATGGTTACTTATAGCTCTGAATTTCCCGCTATCCTTAAAGATATGGTACATGTAGGGAAAATAAAACACAGCCCTTTGGTTATCACTGAAGTATGAGGACCATGTTGATAATAACTAAAAATTGCAATTAGAGACATTTCATCTCAGTGCCTCTGGGTACCATCAGGCTTGTTTCACTACAAGAGTCTTGAGCCATTTTCAATCTGTGCCTCATTAGACAGTTGCAGGCTGCATACCCTACAGAAGCATTTGGAAAAATAATCATTGTAGAAAGGAGGCATCTTTTCCCCTACAGGGCTTTTCCACTGCTGTAATGTCTGTTCTGAAGATACAGGGAGATACCCAAGTGTGCTTTGAGACTCTGACTTATTAGTCAAAAGCGCTTTTCCCCAGATTACTTGTGAGAAAAGACCTAGCTGATATTTGATTTGGTATTACATGTTAAATTGTTTAGTCTTTGTGAAAGGGTGTGTTCTTACTTTTTTATAACCTGGTTAGACAGGGAGATGATTGAATGCCCCCTGTGCTTCTGGTCAAATGAGATCCACTTTGTTCTTTAACAGAAGAGATGTAGAATACACCCCCTTGGAATGCAATTAATTACCTCGGCACTGCTGATTAACCTTGACTTCTCTTTATTCAGTCGTAGAGGAAATGAAAACTAAAAATCATTACCTGCTTGTTCTGAGGATTGAATGAAATCCAGTCAAGACTTTGTGTTTCCTCCTCCCGCCTCTAATATTTTTCAACAGACAACACATTCAAAAAGTGTCTTCCTCTTTTAGATGTGCCAGAGGAAGAAAACACAGCTAGCTGGATCAAGTCCCAAAAAGCTTTTATAGCAGGGTGAGAACAAACTTCATCTGAGTACAGTCGCTTTTATTCCCTGGCTATTCATTCTTGAGATTGTTATTACTGTCAGCTTGATAGGATCTAACATCTCCTAGGAGACAAACTCGTGGGCATGTCTGTGAGGGTCTTCCTAGATTGCATTAATTGAGGTGGTAAGATCCACTGGAATGTAGGCTATAATGGTCCCCTGTGTTGGGGTCCTCCTGAATTGAGAAGAGAAAAAGTGAGCTAACACCAGCATTCATTTCTCTTTATTTATGATGTGACCAGTGGCTTCAAGCTACTGCCACCATCCCTTCTCTGATGTGATGAATAGCACACTAAAACTATGAGCCAAATTAAAACTTTCTTTCTTTGTTTTTTGTCAGATATATTTTATTTAAATTTATATTTTTTATTAATTACAGTTTATTCACTTTGTATTCCAGCTGTAGTCCCTTTACTAATCCCTTTCCAATCCAAACCTCCCTCCCTCTTCTCCACCCATGCCCCTACCCCAGTCCACTGATAGGGGAGGTCCTCCTCTCCTTTCATCTGATTCTAATCTATCAGGTCTCATAGAGGCTGGCTGCATTGTCTTCCTCTGTGGCCTGGTAAGGATGCACCCCCTTTAGGGGGAGGTGATCAAAGAGCAGCCACTGAGTTCATGTCAGAGACAGTCCCTGTTCCCATTACTAGGGAACCCAGTGGGACACTGAGCTGCCATGGGTTACATCTGTGCAGGGGTTCTAGATTATCTCCATGAATGGTCCTTGGTTGGAGTATCAGTCTCAGAAAAGACCCCTGTGCCTAGAGGTTTTTTATCTCCTTGTGGACTCCTGTTCTTTCCAAGTCTTTATATCTCCCTCCCCTTTTTTCATGAGGTTCCCTGCACTCTGCCCAAAGTTTGGCTATGAGTCTCAGCCTCTGTGTTGATACCCTGCACAGTAAAGTTTCAGAGTCCCTCTGTGATAGGCTTCTATCCTGTTCCCTGATTTCTCCCTCTTCTGATGTCCACCTCATTTGCCTTTCTGAATGAAGATTGATCATCTTGTCTAGGGTCCTTCTATTTGCTCATCTTCTTTAGGTGTACAGATTTCAGTATGATTTTTACACTGTTTCTCCAACTCCCTAAAATATTTAGTATTATCTAGAGGCATCACTTTCTGGAGACAACTGGGTGGATCATGAAATCTTTAGTAGAGACTAGTGAGACTGATAAGCATTATAAAATACAAAGGGCAGTCACTCACAACAAAGAATCATCTAAATCAAAATACCATGTGGGATGATGTTGGAAAACCCTGTTTGGATACCTTACGCCAGGTCTTCTTTCCTGTTTATCTTCTTTAGGTGTATAGATTTCAGTATGTTTATCATATCTTATAGGTCTATATAAGTGAGTATATACCACGTTTGTCTTTTCCTTCTGGGATACTTCACTCAGAATGATCTTTTCTAGGTCCCACCATTTGCCTGCAAATTTCATGATGTCCTTGTTTTTGATTGTTGAGTAGTATTCCATTGTGTAAAAATACCACAATTTCTGTATCCATTCCTCCATTGATGGACATCTGGGTTGTTTCCAGGTTCTGGCTATTACAAATAAAGCTGTTATAAACATGGTTGAGCAAAAGTCCTTGTTGTGTACTTGAGCAACTTTTGGATATATGCCTAGGAGTGGCACAGCTGGGTCTTGAGGAAGCGCTATTCCTAATTTTCTGAGAAAGCACCAGATTGATTTCTAAAGTGGCATTCTGATGTTTTTATCTCATATCTGAGTGGATTTTTATATTTGTTTTTCCCAGATGATTACAGAGAATAGGATCTGGTGGAGTCTCTTTTACTGTGAAAATGTGTGTTTTTCCACTCAGTGATATGTTTCAGTTGTCACATACATCCATCTGGTACCAAAACAACAACAAGAACCACAACAACTAAACAGATTTACACATCAGAAGGTTCTCAAAGGATGCTTGGAAAGTAGCTCAGGTTAGAACAACACATGAGTGCACAGTGGTTGTATACTTTGGATAATATTTTATCTTTATACCTTCAAATTCTATATCTGTGTAATCACTCTGGATTAAAATATTTTTTAGAGTTGAAAGTATACAAACTTGTTCCTGTCTTTCAAACCTTAATATTAAATAATAAGTTTCATAGAGTGTTTGCATTGGGTTAGGTATTCTATGTAGTTTATGGGTAATATAAAGTATGTGGATAGACATGGATAAGTCATATGCAAATATGGCTTAATTTTATATGAGACCTCCAAGCAAGTGTAAGGAACTCTGCAAATATAATGTCCAAAGGACAGTTACTTGATCCTGTCTGAACAATGAGGAGAAATGGCATGCCTTAGAGGATGCTAACTGATAGTTAGAAACATCACATTTCATTTACATGTTTCTCAAGTTTCTTTCAACTTAAGAGTTATAACTAACTTATAATGGAATTTGTCATACAAAGGTGAGATTTGTTATTTACTTGCTCATTAAATGGCAAGGCAAATCATGCCCAATAATAGACTAGGCATAAAAACCACGTGTAGTCCATGGATATGCAGTGATAGGTATAATTGACTCAAGATAATAATTAGTCAGTAATGGAGTCTTCAGGAATGCAGTAGATATGGAAAGTAACAGAAAAGAATTATCATTGGTGATCAAGTTTTCAGCTAAGCATAAGTGGGTTCTATGTTACTTACAGAAATCAGTAAAATTAGAACAAATGAACCTTAAGGATAGAGGATCAAGAACAAGAAAGATGTACTGATTCAAGATGCTGAAATGGTCCCAGGTGAGATGCCCCATGGATATTTGTGCATTTATCTGGCAGGCAGCTCTTGCTAAACTGTCATTGCTGAAATTTTGTTAACAGCAAGGGTCTTTATTACAATGGGATTGTCTGATTGCCAGCTAAATTTATCTACCAGTTTATAAAGATCAACATGAAGCTGGCTCCAGTGGAAAGTTGTGTGACAGATATTTTATATTGAAAGTTAATACTAAATGGCTTTTGTATACAGAAAGACAGAGATGAGATGAAGGTAAACATGTACATAAAGCCAAGGACTCACACATAGTAGTTATAAGAGAATCCTGAAGGCCAATGCTAATTTCATATCTTTTTAACCTTAATCTTTTAGTCTTTTTGACTGATGTTCTGTATTGCTTCTTTGTAGAGGCAAGACCCAGTGAGGAGTGATTATTGTAGCTGTTAAAGACCTTTGAAAGTGTCTTTTGTGTGTGTGTGTGTGTGTCTTTGTATTTTCAATTTCCTTTTGTTTTTAAATTTATAACATAATTAAATCATCCCTGACTCCCAGGAACAAGGTCACACCCACAACAGCTAACACAGAATGGTGAAGGGCAAGAGCCAATTTCCGTTAGTTGGGTAACCTCGAGGTTATGTTACAGCAGTCACCTGCAAGGCCCTTTCCGCTCTTGAATTTTGTAATTCTGTGGTTAGCTCTGTTACTATAAACACCATGACAAAAATTTGCTGGTGGAGAAAAGGCTTTATTTCATCCTATACTCCAAGGTACTAGTTCATAGCTAAGGGAAGTCAAGGCAGGAACCTAGTTCAGATAACATGGAGGAATGCTACTTACTGGTTTGCTACCAGATTCATATTCAGTAACCATTCTTGTACAGCCCAGGACCACCAAACTAGGAATTGTTTCTCAGATGGTAGGATGGGTCCTCCTATATTAGTCAGTAACCCCAGGAAAATGTCTCACAGAAAATGTCCACAGGCAAACCTAAGGGAGGCAGGTATTCAATAAACATTCCCTTTGTTTCTGGTTTTGTCAAGTTGGCAAACTAAATTAGTCTTCTCATTAAAAAAAAAAAAAAAAAAAAAACAAACCATATCCACATCCTTGGTTAATGGAACTGTTAAACAGTGCTAGCACAGAAATGTCTTAATTAACTCTTAGAACTTACAGAAACGGGCCACTGAAAAGGGGTACTTACACATATGTGGCTTTAGAAAAGGAGTTGTTCAAGCTCAGGAGCCCCAGATACTTCCATGAGCCAGAGAGGGGAGAAAGATGCTTCTCTGGACATGAGCGACATTGGTCCACACAGTTCTGACAGTGCTTTTCCCTTCCAACCTAGAAGTGGCCTAGGTACAAGCATACCCATCTATCAGGTTCTCCGAGGACGGATCACAGTGTTTGAAAAATTTAGTGGAAGCATTCATTCTAATATTCTTAGCTTGCTTGGACCACTTGATAGAATTTGCACCTCAGAGGTCAACAAGTTTATAAAATCATTATCTTCTGGCCTTGAATTTCTAAAGTGTTTGTCCCATGATCCATTTCATCTCAAATATCTACATTGGTAGTAGGAAAAAGGAGTGTTTGACATACCTAACTTTCAAGTGAACTCTGTCAACTTGGTGCAACCTAGAATCACCTGAAAAGAGTCTCATTTGAGAGGTCGCTCAGATAAGATTGACCTGTATGCATGCCTTCAAGAGAGTAATAGTACTATCATCAACATTATTATTGTTGTTGTTATTTGATGCAAGATATCTCAGCTTGCTTTGGGTGGCACCACTCCCTGGGCAGGTGTTCTGTACTCTACTGCATGGCAAGTGATCCAGCAAGCAATGTTCTCCCATGGTTTCTGCTTCAAGCTCTTGCTTAAGTTCTTGCCATGACTCCTCTCCATCATGAACAGTGACCTGGAAGTATAAACCACAAACCTTCCACCCCCAAGTTGCTCTTAGTCAGAGCGTTTTAACACAGCAACAAAAACTAGAATGTCCACCCACATGGATGCTTCTTTAAGTATATCTAAAGA
This sequence comes from Psammomys obesus, assembly GCF_907164565.1. Classification (NCBI taxonomy): domain Eukaryota; kingdom Metazoa; phylum Chordata; class Mammalia; order Rodentia; family Muridae; genus Psammomys; species Psammomys obesus. The sequence goes on along the minus strand of NW_026596079.1, from coordinate 5,097,807 downwards.
CATCTTCACATTGGATCACCACATCCTCACATTGAATAACCTTTTCCATAAAGCAGTGGTGGTAAGGCTTCATGGTCAGGAATCCCTGGTTCTTATGCTATGACATCTCTATGAATTAAGAGTGGGGCTCTGATTCAGCCCACACTGACCTGGAAATTTCTGTGTAACTAAGAACTTCTTTGAACTTATGATCCTCCTTTATCTTCCTCCAATGTGCTGAAATTGTAATTGAACATCACATCTGCTTTGATGCATTTCTGAGGATCAAACCCAGTATCTTGTGCATGTTAGGTAAATGCTATGCCAGCTTATATGAAAACCACTTAAAGGAAGTCTACTTTTCCTCTTTCTTCTCCATGTACATGGCTCATCTTTTCCTCCTTCTTCCTATTACTTATTAAAAACCTTTTATTAAAGGTTTATTAAATAATATATTTTAGCCACTCTGTGATACTGTCTCTTTCTAGGTTGATAGCAGTTCTTTGATTGGTTTTATTTTTATAGACTAACAGAATTAATTGTGCGGTGTATTTTCCCTTCAGTACAGGATGCTCATGAACCAACTACGATGTCTTTTCCTTGCTTTTTATCTTTCAACCTGGTAACCATAGACATCTTTAAGATGTTCAGCATTTGTGCCCGTTACTGGGTGGTGGCTGTGTGTCTTCTCTTAATCAGGTAATACCTTCTTCCCCATCTGGAGTTGTTATCACAGGTTAATAACATTGTGAATTTATATTTATCCACCTTTAGCTGGTCCTCCTATATTAGAAACCCATTCTATGATTCTTGAAAACATGCAGCCCTGTGAATACACAATCTTCAATCCCCACTGGAGCTGGGTAACATTATTTTAAACTTTTTATTTCTAGGAAAACTTATTAGATTGTTAAGGAAATGTTGGTCAGAGTTTAAGGTTTTTCTTAGCCCTTTGTGCTGTAACAATATACTTGAACCAAGAAGAATTTATTAAAAAATTTTTATTCTGGCTCATAGTTTTGAATTTTCAAAGCTAAGAGGTTCATCAAAGTGATGTCATTGGTAGTAGAGTCACTAAACAATGTAGGACATTGCAGGATGAGAGAGAAGACAAATACATCTCTTCTTGTCCTTCTGCTTCTTCTTACATCTGGATTTAATCACCCTGATATAGTCCTACTTAATTACAGTCATCTCCCAACCTCCCTCTAACACCATAGTCTGGTTAAGTTTTCATCTTCCTAATGTCTCCCATGATATTTGAAATTGAACATCTGAAGGGTTGGAGAATTCTCAAAACACATTCAAACCATAGACAGATGTTTTAAATCTTCCATGGGATCATGTGTCAAATTTAGAAATCTTTGACAAATATTACAAAGTACATAGGATAGGAAGGTGATCACTAAGAGTTCTTCCTTAACTATTTAGTGTCATAATTGGATTAACTCATAGATTAATGGGTTATTGTGCAAATGGTTTTGTTACAAAAGAGCATTGAGGATTCATTTTTAAGTACGGAACGCTACATTGTATTTGTGTCTTTAAAATATAAGACTGTGAAATGGGGGGCGGAGCCAAGATGGCGACTAGCACACAGTTTCCAAGCTGTGGAAGAGATAAAGTTCTGAGTTGATGAGTGGAAGAACTTCTGAAGCCAGGGAAACAACGGAGAGACTTTCTAAACAACAGGGAACATCGCAGGAGGTGAAAACCTTGGTCTCGGGTCACACAGGGACTTGTTTGGCGAAGGTGAGAAACGATCCTTTGATCTCTCGGCACTCCCCTCCCCCAGACCTCCCTCCTCCTTGGCACAGCGGACTCGCCTTTCTCAGACTCGCCTTTCTCAGCGCAGACCTAACTGTCTGGGGCCCGCAGCCACTGAGGCGGAGCCCCAAGCCCTTTATCGGCAAAGGCCAGCAGTACTGTGTCTTGGAGCCCCAGATTCGCGCGGCGGCTGCACCATCCTCCCAGGGCCCAAGTCTGCTAGACGCCATACTAGCTCTGCAGGATCGCGATCACTGATGGTACGGCCCGCCCAATCCCACAGTGACAGAGAATACGCTATATACTCACCAAAACCAGACAGAAACGCCATACAAGCTAGACACACCAGGCGCTGGGCCTCCGAAGCTTGGAGAGCACAGTGAAGAGATCCCAGGACTTCCCAGAAAGCATCTGGACTAGCAACCCAGTCTCCAGTTACAGCGGGACTTTCTAACCTGGCGGCGGAGCAGGCAGGGCACATCAGCCCTCCAGTTTAAGACTAACCAGGGCCAAACCAAAGAACAGAAAGGCTGGTTACCCCGATTCCCACTGACGTGACCACCCTGAAATCTCCAGCTGCAGCAAGACCTCATAACCTGGCAGTGACAACAGCACGGAACTGGCGGAGCACATCAAAGAAGCAGGGCCAAACCAGAGAGCAGAGTGCCCAGATACCCCGATCTCTGCCAAATGACCTGCCTGTAAGTGAGTGAACCCTTGAAAATCTGCAGCTCCACTGATCCTGGGTCCTTCTAAAACAGAAGCCAGGCATCGAACCCCCTCCCACCCATATACCCACTTTGGGAAACAGAGGGGCACTTGGAACATTGAAGTTCCTGCTCTGTGGGTCTAATTGAGGAGTTAAGGCAGTTAATGCCAGAAATTGCGCTGCAATCATCACTAGCGCCTGCGACATATACATTGCAGAGCCCCTCCCACACACTCAAGGGTTCAACATTAGCCATCACTCTGTCCCTTGAGACACATGCCCACGCCCACTTACACACACACACACACACACACACACACACACACACACATACACACGCACGCACGCTTGCATTTCCCTCTGTTTGCGCCTGCGTACTTTCCTCCCACAGGTACAGCTAGTCCTCAGCACACGCTAAGGACACGGGACCTCTCTCAACTTCCTGAAGAATTCTCCAGACTCGAGAGAGAGACAGTACCAGTCTGATCGGCAGAATCCAAAAACAGACAGGGAAGGTCTCAGATAAGCCAATGGCCAGGGGTAGGCGAAAGAACACTTCCAACATAAATCAGGACATCATGACTTCACCAGCAAACCCCAAAATCGATGGATACTCCAATTCATCAGAAGCACAGGAAAATGACCTTAAAGCCATGCTTGCTCAATTATTTGAGGCTCATAAGGAGGAAATGAACAAATCTTTCAAAGAGTTGGCCAGTCAATTGGAGATAAAGAAAGAAGAAATAGATAAAACCCTTAAAGAAACACAGGCAAACATAGCCAAACAAATAGAGGCACAAGTAGAGAAAAAATTAGTGGCATACAAAAAGGAAATGAACAAAGAAATAGAGTCCATCGTAGAGAGACAGGAATCCAAATTCAAACACATGGAAGAAATGGTGCAAGGCATGAAAACAGAATTAGAATCAATAAAGAAAACACAAAATGAGAAAACTCTTGAGCTGGAGAACTTGGAGAAAAGATCAGGAACCACGAAAGTAAGCATCACCAACAGAATACAAGAGATGGAAGAGAGAATCTCTGGAGCTGAAGACACACTTGCAGAAATTGATACTTCTCTCAAAGAAAAAGTAAAATCAGAAAAATTTCAATCACAAAATATCCAAGAAATCAAGGATGCTATGAAAAGACAAAATCTAAGAATAATAGGAATTGATGAAAAAGAAGACTCCAGGCTCCAAGGTCCAGAAAATATTTTCAAGAAAATCATAGAAGAAAATTTTCCCAAATTAAAGAAAGAGATGTCCATAAATATACAAGAGGCCTACAGAACACCAAATTTACTAGACCAGAAAAGAAACACATCACGTCACATCATAGTCAAAACACTAAATCTACAGAACAAAGAAAAGATGTTAAAAGCAGCAAGGGAAAAAGGCCAAGTAACATATGAAGATAGACCTATCAGAATCACACCAGACTTCTCATCAGAAACTATGAAAGCCAGAAGGGCCTGAGCAAGCATCATGGAGACTCTAAGAGATCACAAATATCAACCCAGACTACTATACCCTGCAAAGCTTTCAATCAACATAGATGGAGAAAACAAAATATTCCATGACAAAACTAAATTTACGCAATATCTATACAGCAAACCAACCCTACAGAAGATACTAGAAGGAAAACTCCAATCCAACGAAAACGAATTCACCCAAGAAAACAGGGCACACAGATAATATCCCAACAAAAATGAAAAGAAAACAAGCAATGAAACAAGGTAAGATCATCGACTCCATTACAAAAGGAACTAACATGCATTGGTCAATATTATCTATCAATATTAATGGACTCAACTCACCAATAAAAAGACACAGGCTAACAGAATGGTTACGGAAACAAGACCCAACATTCTGTTGCATCCAAGAAACACACCTATGCAACAAAGATAAACACTACCTCAGAGTAAAGGGCTGGAAAAATGTTTTTCAAGCAAATGGTTCCAGAAAACAAGCTGGAGTAGCCATCCTAATATCTAATAAAATAGACTTTCATCCGAAGTTAATCAAAAAAGATAAGGAGGGCCACTATATTCTCATCAAAGGAAAAATCCAACAAGAGGACATCACAATTTTGAATATCTATGCCCCAAATACAAGAGCACCTACATTCGTAAATGAAACAATATTAAAGCTTAAATCATACATTGATCCTAATACCTTAATAGTGGGAGACTTCAACACCCCACTCTCATCAAGGGACAGATCAACCAGACAGACACCAAATAGGGAAATAAAAGCACTCACAGAATCCCTAAATCAAATGGACCTAATAGATGTCTACAGATCTTTTCACCCAAACTCAAAAGAGTACACCTTCTTTTCAGCACCACACGGAACCTTCTCCAAAATAGACCATATAGTTGGTCACAAAGCAAGCCTCAACAGATACAAAAGGATTGAAATAATCCCTTGTATACTATCTGACCACCATGGACTAAAGCTGGACATCAACAACAACAGAAACAACAAAAAGCCGACACGCACATGGAAACTGAACAACTTACTACTCAATGACAGCTGGGTCAAGGAAGAAATAAAGAAAGAAATTAAAGACTTTCTAGAATTCAATGAAAATGAAGGCACAACATACCCAAATTTATGGGACACATTGAAAGCAGTGCTCAGAGGAAAATTTATAGCACTAAGTGCCTACAAGAAGAAATCCGTAACATCACATACAAACAACTTAATGGCCCAACTGAAAAACCTAGAAAAAAAAGAAGCAGATACACCCAAGAGGAGAAGAAGGCTGGAAATAATCAAAGTAAGGGCAGAAATCAATCAATTAGAAACAAATAAAATTATCCAAAGAATCAATGAAACAAAAAGCTGGTTCTTTGAGAAAATCAACAAGATAGACAAACCCTTAGCTAAACTAACTAAAAAGCAGAGAGAAACCATACAAATAAGCAAAATCAGAAAGGAAAATGGGGACATAACTACAGACACTGAGGAAATCCAAACGATTATTAGGTCATACTACAAAAGCCTATATGGCACAAAATTTGAAAATCTAAATGAAATGGATAACTTTCTTGACAGATTCCATCTACCAAAATTAAGTCAAGATCAGGTAGAAAGACTGAATAGCCCTATATCTCCCAAGGAAATTGAAGCAGTCATTAACAGTCTCCCCTCCAAAAAAAGCCCTGGACCAGATGGCTTCAGCGCAGAATTCTACAAGACCTTCAAAGAAGTACTAACACCAATTCTCCTCAAACTATTCCACAAAATAGAAATAGAAGGAACACTACCAAACTCATTCTATGAAGCCATAGTCACTTTGATACCTAAACCACACAAAGATCCAACAAAAAAAGAGAACTTCAGACCTATCTCTCTTATGAACATTGATGCAAAAATACTCAATAAAATACTTGCAAACCGAATCCAAGAACACATCAAAGATATCATCCACCATGACCAAGTAGGCTTCATCCCAGGAATGCAAGGGTGGTTCAACATACGGAAATCCATCAATGCAATCCACCACATAAACAAAATGAAGGAGAAAAACCACATGATCATCTCCTTAGATGCTGAAAAAGCATTTGACAAAGTCCAACACCCATTTATGTTTAAAGTCTTGGAGAGATCAGGGATACAAGGCACATACCTAAAGATAGTAAAGGCAATATACAGCAAGCCTATAGCCAACATCAAACTCAATGGAGAGAAACTTAAATCAATCCCACTGAAATCAGGGACAAGACAAGGCTGCCCACTCTCTCCATATCTCTTTAACATTGTACTTGAAGTCCTAGCCAGAGCAATAAGACAACTAAAGGAGATCAAGGGGATACAGATCAGAAAGGAAGAGGTCAAAATGTCACTATTTGCAGATGATATGATAGTATACATGAGCAACCCCAAAGATTCAACCAGAGAACTTCTTCAGCTGATAAACACCTTCAGCAAAGTGGCAGGATACAAAATCAACTCAAAAAAATCAGAAGCCGTCTTGTATACCAAAGACAAAAAGGCTGAGAAAGAAATTAGGGAAACAACACCCTTCACAATAGCCACTAATAACATAAAGTACCTTGGTGTGACTCTAACCAAGCAAGTGAAAGACCTGTTTGAGAAAAACTTCAAGTCTTTGAAGAAAGAAATTGAAGAAGATCTCAGAAGATGGAAAGATCTCCCGTGCTCATGGATTGGTAGGATTAACATTGTGAAAATGGCCATCCTGCCAAAAGCAATTTACAGATTCAATGCAATTCCCATCAAAATACCAACTCAATTCTTTACAGACCTTGAAA
>NW_026596079.1:5018350-5086070 GCF_907164565.1 Psammomys obesus | reverse complement strand
TCTATGGATATAACCTAGAACTTCTGCTCGGATGTGGCCCGGGGTAGGCTCAGTAACCAAGTAGTTTTCCAAAGTAAGGGGAACAGGGACTATTTCTAACAGGATCTCAAGGGCAGGCTGTTTGACCCCCCCGCCCGGGGAGGAGCAGTCTGTTAGGCCACAGAGGAGGACTTTGCAGCCAGCCCTGAAGATACCTGATAAAACAGGGTCAGATGAAAGGGGAGGAGGTCCTCCCCTATCAGTGGACTTGGAAAGGGGCAGGGAGGAGACCAGGGAGGGAGTGTGGGGTTGGGGAGGGAATGAGGGAGCGGGATACAGCTGGGACACAGAGTTAACAAAATGTAACTAAAAAGAAAAAAATAATTAAAAAAAAAAAAGACTGTGAAATGAGTGCTTTACAAATGGACAGACTGAATTTTTCCCATTATATTCTGAGTCCAGCATCTATTTTCAAATATCTGGACTCTTTCTTAATTGTTATCCTTTGCTGAGAAAAGAAAGAAAGAAAAATAAAAAGACAGACTATAGAGCGAGTGATTTGATGAGGATAGGGAGGACATGTAAAGAGGAGAATTGGCCAAAGGCTTTTCAACTTTTATTGGAAAACACATGACAGCAGGCCTGAGGATGGTAAAAAATAAATAAAAATAAATAAATAAATAACAAATGTTCATGCTCAGCCTACAATCCTGAGACTTAATGACTTGTAATTCTGAGACTACAATATAGATTCTCACAACCAAAGGGCATAGAGGAGCCTGCTGATTAAAACATGAAGAAAAACACTCTGATCTTCAGCCAGGCATGGATTTTTGTTTACTTCTTGCTTGTTTTATTTTTTAATATACAAGATGGAAGAAAGTAAATCTTGGTGAAGAACTTTATGAAAACCCTCCCTACCATGGGACTTCCCAGTAATGAAAGAGCAGGTGTGTAATTCAGACTGAGACACCGTCAGTGAGCATCAAACATATGCATTGATGGCTACAGGGGTCTAGCATGATCAAAGTTTTCCTGACTTCCAAGGAGTTTCAGGGTGAAGTGCGTTTGGAGCTTTGAGGTATCCTTCCTGAGTCTTGGTTTTTTATTGTCACTGTTGTTCTTTGTTTTGTTTTCTCACTTGCAAAATAAAGTGAATAAATAAATAATTCAAAGGAAGCTCTCAAGCTTTGAAAATGCTGAGATTTTTCATATAATAAGGAACAAAGGAATGACCTCTGCAATGTGTCCAAGATGGAAACTTATTCAGTCCGTGGCCATCGGCACAAAAGTTGGGTTGATGGTATCACCACTTCTAATGTTTTCTGCATCTAGTTATTGTATTACTTAGACCTCTGCTGAGTATCCAGTACCCACATTGCAGGATCTGCCTCTGTGTGGAACTACAGCCCACGATGGCAGTGCACTTCCTCTTCTAGTGAGGATACAGTATTTGTGACAGTTTTCGTGTTTCACATCTAGACTTTACACAACCCAAACTACTGTACCTTCCAAGGCAGAAAACACACTGAGCCATTCTCCAGAACAGCATTCTGATACATCTGTACTTTTGTAAGGCCCCTTTCTCCATGAATGTTCACCCTTTCATGATTCTCCACCCACAAACACATGGATCTTTGCCTAAAAGCTTCCAATGCTCCATGTCAGCAAATACTTCCCAAGAAGCAAGAATGGCAAAGCTTTACAACTTGAAGATTCTAGGCACCAGAACAGACAGAGGATAGTAGATCATGGGACTCTGGAGGCTTTGGAGTATGTCTGTTGTAAGTTTTCTAATTCTCTGGTTAGAGACTCTCATCTCTGTGGTCTGAGGAATGGAAGCAAAGGGAGGGAGTTATTTTCTTGTATTATATTCACACGGTATGTCAACTGATGCTTGCTTTGCCTTGGTGGAAATAAATGTTGGAAATAAGATTAGGTTTGGATAAAGATGCCTCTAAGGTTTACATGAAATAGTATTTGCTTATGTATTCTCAGTTGGGGAGAGTAGTGAGATTTTTTTTAATTTAAAATCTTTTATTATTTACAGTTTATTCATTTTGTATCCCAACTGTAGCCCCCTCCTTCCCCTCCTAATACCACTCTCCCTCCCTCATCTCTTCCCATGCTCCTCTCCAACTCCACTGATAGAGGTCCTTGTCCCCTTCCCTCTGACACTAGCCTATCAGGTCTCATCAGGACTGGCTGCATTATCTTCCTCTGTGGCCTGGTAAGGCTGCTCTCCCCTCAGGGGAAGGTGATCAAAGCACTAGACACTGAGTTCATGTCAGAGACAGTCCCTGTCCTCATTACTAGGGAACCCACTTGGAGACTGAGTTGCCATGGGCTACATGTGTTCAGGGGTTTTAGGTTATCTCCATAAATACTACTCCTTGGTAGGAGTATCAGTCTCAGAAAAGACCCCTGTGCCCAGAATTTTTGGTTCTGTTGCTCTCCTTGTGGAGCTCCTTTCCCCTCCAGGTCTTTCTATCTCCCCCTTCTTTCATAAGATTCCTTGCACTCTGCCCAAAGTTTGGCTATGAATCTCAGCATCTGCACTGATACCCTACTTAGTAGAGTCTTTTCAGAGGCCCTCTGTGGTAGGCTCCTGCCCTCTTCCCTGTTTTCTCCCTCTTCTGATGTTGGTCCCATTTGCCTTTCTGAGTGAGGCTTGATCACTTAAAGAAATGTTCAAAATCTTAGTCAGCAGGAAAATGCAAATCAAAATTATCTTGATATTTCAGCTTACACCCATCAGAATGGCTAAGATCAAAAACTCAAGTGACAACACATGCTGGAGAGGATGTGGAGAAAGGGAAACCTCCTCCATTGCTGGTGGGAATGTAAACTTGTACAACCACTTTGGAAATCAATCTGGTGTTTTCTTAGACAGGAATAGTGCTACCTCAAGATCTAGCTATACCACTCCTAGGCATATATCTAAAAGATGCTCAACTATACAACAAGGACATTTGCATAACCATGTTCGTATCAGCTTAATGCATAATAGCCAGAATCTGGAAACAACCCAGATGACCCTCAACAGAGGAGTGGATGCAGAAATTATGACACATTTACACAATGGAATACTACTCAGTAATTAAAAACAAGGAAATCATGAAATTTGCAGGAAAGTGATCAGAACTAGCAAAGGAATCCCAGAGTCAGAAAGACACACATGACATATACGCACTTATTAGTGGATATTAGACATATAATATAGGATAAACATACTAAAATCTGCACACCTAAAGAAACTAAGCAAGGAGAACGACCCTGGGTGAGAAGTGAGAATCTGAATGGGAGAGATTTAGAGAGCTATTTACCTTCCTAGCTTATTTCTTTGTAGAATTTTTCCTTTTTATTTTTTATTCTCTACCCTTATCCATGTTCCAAGATCAATAAGATTGGGCTGCTTGACTAAACTGAAGGATCGTGAGGGCGGGAGTATTTCAGTTATACAGAGAGAATTTGAATCTCCCTGGAATCTTGTTCATACAGCTGCTGTGCAGTTGTACATGAAAAAGGAAGCAGAAAGACAAATGTCAATGTGTATGACATTCTCAGTAAAGGTCTAACTGCTGCCACAGTGTGACAGTTCTCCTCTAATAGGGAAGAAGGACATATCGTAATTAAAAGGAGGAGGCAGTCTCAATGATATGATTGGGACCAAATTGTTGTGCCCTGTGCGAGAGGTATAGTACATAACAAAGAATGGTGAGGGATGAATAATCCTAACAGGAAAGATAACTGAAATAATAGGAGTGTTTATGGGAAAGGCACCATCTTTCTTTAGCTATCCTGGTTGTCACCATTACACAATCCCTCATTGGTACAAAAGATGCATGGAAGCAGGGATCTTGCCTATTTAGGCTGCTGATTATGAACGGGCAAGTGCTCAAACATAATACAGAACATTGCTAGGATTCAACAACTACTTTTTATGTGAAATAATGAATCACAACCAATCTCATTAGAATTCTACCTCTGCCCTTACTAATAGAAATCCTTTGAAGTGAAACTGATACCTTCCGCATTAGTTAGCTTTGTATCATTACAACTACATAGATGTTAGACATCTTAAAAAGTGGTACTTCAGAGGTGTCAGTCCATCATAGCGGGGAGCGTGTGGCAGAGCAAGATCAGCAAGAAAGGAGGGAGTCATGGTGTTACCTACACTTGTAGGCTCTCTCTCTTCCTCTCCTTTTCTTCTATCTGGAGTCCAGGACTATAGGATGGTGCTGTCCTCATTTGAGGTGGGTCTTATTAATTTAATGAAAATGTGCTCACAGGCTTCTTTGGAAATGTGCTTTACTCGTCTCACAGGCATTCCCCATTAGCCAAAAGGATTAGCCATCCTTCCAGGGTACATAGGTATAATATCTTGATAGGAGTGCGGTCCAGCTCAAAGCAACAACCAACCAACCTCAAGTAGGAAAAGCATATGACTGATACACAGGTTCCTGATAGCTCACACATGGCTTTCATAAAATACTTCTGAGAGAGTCTGTGGACCACGTTAGAATGCACTCATTGTGCTAGAAACAGTTGCACACCCAAAGCAGTTACTGCCCATCACAAACATACCTGAATTTCCTTCTTTTTGTTTTTAAAACTAAGTATCATTCTATCCTTTTCTTACAACGAGTTCAGTCACATCCTTTGAAAGCAGGATACTGAGTTCCTGGGAGCATTTTTTTGCTAGTTTCCAGGCTGAGAGAGCCCTCTGCAGGCCATAGGTAACCATGCCTCTGATACCTGCATGGTACTAGGCATATAAAGCCCAGAAAAACAACTCCTGATGTGCTGTACTTAACACTCACTGGATGAGCTGTACATTTTCCTGTTGTTAGGAGAGAAGGCTCATGAGAGAGCATTGGAATGAATCCTTATGCCAAAACAAAGCTAGTTACAGAAGTCCTGGCAACTCTCTGTATATTTAACCGAAATACAATGGGCTTAGGGATTTGCTATTCAGAATCCGTTGAGCCCCAAATGTGCATCAGATACAAACTCATCCATCTTCTGTCTCTATTTTCATTCAGGGCCTATTGCACAACCAGACACAGGAACTCAAAAGCCAAACAGACTGCGTGCCTTCATGAAGGTGACAATTATATGAGGAAAGAGTATCAATAGGATGAATGAGGGGGTTGGAGAAATGGCTCAGAGATTAAGAGAATTGGTTGTTCTTCCAGAGGTTCTGAGTTCAATTCCCAGCAAACACATGGTAGCTGATGACCCTCTATAATGAGATCTAGTGCCCTTTTTTGACATGCAGGCAAACATGCAGGCAGAAGTATATATATAATTAATAAATCTTAAAAAAAATAGATGAACAAGTGAAATGGATAATAAACTATAGAATGGTAAATTCCGAGAAATAAATTGTAGGACATGGACACTAGAATTTCCATAATGGGGTTAAAAACCTATGAAATTTGAAATCGAGTCACCAAGAAAAATTTCGGTGAGAGATTGACTTTGCAATGACATCCAGGTGAAAGGTAAAAAGCAAGTCGTTAGCTAGTTGGGGACAACATTAAAATGAGAGAATTCCCACTGAGAGGCTTTAGGCAGTAGGATACCTATGGACTCAGGTGCACCTACAAAGAAGCCTGCATGAGGAACAAAAGAGAACAAAGAAGAAAGTTGGAGGTATGTGGGGGAGAGGATAAGATGAGGTAGGAGAGCTGAGGTGGCTTCAGAAGCAGCAAAACATTGCATGTTATCATAGGATGTAAGGAAGAACTTCAGAGACTCACCCATTGTGAACTCCAAGCAAGTCACTTGACCCTAGTCTACATAGCCTTCTGACATGAATAAAATCATGGATTTGAGGATGAGGAAGTTACCCAAGTTGATGGGCAGTGAACAATGTCTTTCCTAATTGTCTCTACAACCAACTCTAGATAGCACATTTTAATTGACTAAATGGCTTCTGAAATTATTCTGTCTCAGAACAATTGTGAAATTGCTTCCATGGCTCTCACTGCCTCTCTGCATTGGAAGTGCTATTTATAGAGCCATTACATCTTCAGTAACTAGACATAAGGCTGAGACTGGAGAATTGTTACTTCTACCACCAGTAACTGAATCTGAGTCAGACACTGGAGCTCTCTGCTCTTCATTGGCTCATTCTGTCCATCTCAGTGAATGTGAGTTTCATTAGGGAAGAATGTACAAGAGTATCATTTGTTACCTGGGATTATAAGTCAATGTGACTTCCATAGAGTTTTGTACAACTTCAGATTCAAGAGACCCTTAGAAGGTTTGGATGAGACAGGGCTGGATACATCTTAACTTTGATATAGGGAACAGGGAACCATTTGTTCATCTTTCTAGAATCTTGGCTTCATTCTGTCTAATTATGGGACACAATGTATAAACCCTTGTCTGGAGCAAAAGATATCTTGAAACAAAAGCATAAACTAAGCCTCTTGCATTTTAGCATTTTGGAACGTAGCACGATGCTGATGTAGATTCCATTGTAACTCGTGGGAGACCCAGTGTGATGCTCTCACAGAGACAGCATTAAGAGCCCAGGAAGCTTCAGGGGTAAGATGACTGGCAGGTAGAGCCTCTTCTCACCAGTATCCTTTGCTATGTCTCTGGCATGTACCTACGTGACTGTATTTACTTCTCGTACTGTAAACTGATTCTCACTACAGTTCAGTTTATAACTGAGAAAAAGCGAAGGTACTTTGACCTGCTTTATTCCTCTCTCCTCCATGAATCTGCCTACCCAAAGTCACTGTCTGGCATATGGAACTGTGGAGAGCCAGATGAACACAAAATTTTCTCAGAGGCTCTGATTAAAAGACAAGGGAGCCTTAGATCTGACCCCATGTCTAGGAACACGGACATGGAAAGCCTGTCTAATACTGGAGCCAGTGCCTCACAGGAGTTGAGGTTGCAGCTTCTGGGGATTTGATGCTTCCTCTTGGGCTGTGGTTATCAATCCCAAGGCAGATGTGTGTGAGGTATCCCAAGTTGTCTTTGCCAACATTGTCTGACTTAGCTCTCCTCTGACCTTGTCTGGTTTTTACCCTGTAAATAAGATGCTGTACTTTTTCTTTTGTTTTTTTACTTATAAACTTGCTTGTCACAAACAAAATTTATGCAAAAGATCAAGACTCCAGATTTTATCTTCTCTGTAATCTACCTTTCTGTCTTTCTCATCCCTGGCACCCCTCCTTTAGGACTGCATTGCTGAAGAGTGACCTAATGATCCAGGTCATAGAACCTCTGTTTTTACCTCGGTTGTCCAGCTATGGTCCTCTGATCAGAGCTCAAGAGAAATTATCAGTATGCCAAGGCTATTGTTGCAGGTAATTTCTCCTGGGAATGGAGATAGCCTGATGGCCTTAATTAGGGCAGGAAACAATAGATAGACTTGTTCTTAGCACATGGTACATTCAACAGAATCACCACCCAGGGATCAGGGACACGGTTCCTGAGAGTCCTATGTGTATCTCTAAATATGAAAATCTCTGCATAATTGAGTTCATTGAACAGACATATAAGTACTAGAATTTTCAGTCGTTAGATGCCTTGTCCTATTCCCCAACTATATCCTTCTAGGATCCAGCTGAGAGTTCTCCTCTGTACTACCAGCCACACCAAAACATCCTAAGACTTTTGTAGTAGAGTAGGCACCCCAATAGCACCCATGTTGCATATGTCTTTTGATCAACTATAAAAAGAAATTCTTGAACTTTAAAATGATCTACATTTTAAATGGCCATCTGTTAAAGGCTTGGACACCCATCTTTGGGATTATTTGAGAAGTGATAAAGCTTTCTAGAGATGAGGACCAGTGGAAGAAATTTATTTAGGTCATGAGGGTGTCTTTCTAAAGAGACTATTAGGATCCCGGTTGCCCTTCTTTCTGATATTACAAGGTGAACAGCTTTGCTTATCCACATATTGTTACTACAGTCTCAAAACATTCAGGCAAGGAGAGCCATGGACTCAACCATCTGAAACTGCACCGGGAAGCTTTCCCTCATTTAAAGTTGATTGTATCCACCACTTTGTTATATTGGAATGCTGAATCACACAAAGCCCAACTATACTCCCAAAGAGTAGATATATATCTCGGACACGCAGGTTCTCATAAAAGAATTAAAGGTGTTTTATTATTGTTATTTTGTTAATCATTTATTCACATCACATGTTACACAAAATGCCAACCAGGAAGCAAATGTAGAAAAATAGTGAAACTTACTGGCATGAGTGACTAAGGTTTTTGTATCACAGACAATTTGCAAGGATGTTTAGGAAACTGATTATTGTATATATATATATATATATATTTTTTTTTTTTTTCAGCAGAGTAAAGATGAGTTAGAAATCACAGTGAAATCAGGCTATACAAACAAGTTCTGTCTTTGAGACCATGACAAAATACCTTAACTCTCTTCATCATTTGAAAATAGGCATTATTTGAAAAAGGAAATAAAAGTTAAAATAAGCAATCTCATAACCTTATCCCATGCCATCAGTGGACATTAGTCCAAGGCAGTTCTTTGTCTAAGCAAGGCCATGCTTGTGGAAGCCACTATGTGCCTCTTATTTGCTTGCAAAACTATAGTTTGTCTGTTAAATGGGAAAACATGTAGAAGCATCCCTTAGAGTCTTTAGAGCATCCAAAGATTATACATTACAGCCAATTTGTATGTCTCTAGGCAGGAAGAGCTCCTTGATAGACTGGATTTTGACATGGACCATTCATCTCTCATAATCTCCCACCTTGACACTGGTACAGGAATGGTGGCTGTGTGCAAGAAAGTATTGCAATCCTACCTGAGAGGTAGAGTTTACACCACTGTGACATCTCCTGGAAATCACTCACCTGTATCCAGACTCACACAGAACACCAAAAGCCCAAGGTTAGGAGTATGGCTCAATGCTAGAGCCACAGGATCATGTTCTTATGGTTCCCCCCAGTACTCTTAGTTTATTCTATCCTGGGGTAGTTAAGTATCCATCTTTTCCTCCCACCGTATTTAAGGAAGCATTCTAACACAATACTTTCTATAACCAGCTATAGTTAGCAAAAATCCAAGGAAATACCAAATATAAAAGAAATACATTTGAGAGTGAGTAATGTGAAAATAATGGTTAAAAGATCATAGACTTTTTAGCAAAACATGGGAAATTATTATGACTATGTGAACTATGCTTTTTAAATGTAAAATAATGTAATTATTTTCCTTTCTATAAGTGTGTGTGTGCATATTCAAAAACATATAGGCATACAATGTTAGATGTACCTTATGATTAAAATTTCTTGGGGTATGAAGGATGAGAAAAAAATTATTTTTCATGTGCAATAATTTAGCCTGAACTAAAAGACATTTAAAAATATCTCTGTAGTTGGGAGCAATATAAAGAAATTGGATTGATATTTACAAATTTCAGCTTCCAAACACTGTTAGATGTAATTCTTTTCCTAGATGTGTATTGTACCTTTTCTCAACTTTTTGTAATGGCTAATGATGTGCCCTGAGTAGAAAAATTATAATCTAATGAATTGCACACTGAAATATCCTGAAAATGTGCAGGGTAGAAACACCTGGGAGTCAAGAAGGAATATTTCAACTGATAAAAGCCTAAGCCAAAATTTTTAGACACAGGACTGTCCCTCATACCATCCTATAAATCACTTGTAAGTCACATAAAATGTTTCTTATTCCAATAAAACTGCTCCCAGTAACCTTTTTGCTACAAAATATTTCCAAGCTTCCTCCAGATTTCCAAATTCCTGATGTAGCAATTTCTCTGCTTCAGATTAATTTCTTCTGTCTCATCCATTTCTGAACTGCTTTTAAATAACCATTTTCAAAATCTATTTCATAAGTGAGAAGACAGGCTCTTCTCATGACATAAAACTCTGTTGCAGTTTATTTTCTCATGATGCTACTTATTCTGTGAATTCAGAAGCTCAGGAAATCAGCACACCCAATGTTGAGTTGTTTCTGCATCAATTTCAGTTGCTGTTGCTGAGATTAAGAACTGGATAAAAAAATGCATAGGCTTTCAAAAAATGGGATTTTTCAAATGAAACAACCCCCCCCAAAAAAAACAAAAAAAACCCCCACACCATTCTCATCCCCATTTTCTTCCAAGCAAGATTGAGCCTCAGGTTTTCATTAATGGATTACACATGATGCTTGCCTTGAGGAATGATGTGTACATATGAGTGAAATGTTAATGTGATGGAAATCTCAAGGATTAATGAATTTATAAGACCGTGAACACAAGCTAATGACAATATATTGGGGCTTAGATTTATTATGCATAGGAATATCTTCTCTACAAACAATTTAGTGGTGCTTCAAGCCCTTTTGTAAAGGGACTTCATTTGTGGATGAATACATGTCTGCTAGCCTGGAATATGAATAATAGAAAGTACATATATCACGGTTTCAGAAACTATATTGTAGCAAGAAGGAGAAAAGACAATTTGGAGATGGAGAGATGGAGCAAAACAGATGATCTGCCAATAATGGAACACTCCATCTACTAGCTTCTGTCAGTGAAAATGATTTGTGACACCACCTTTGTTGGTGGAAAATATTTTCTGTGTCATCTAATTTATTATTTAGGCAGATGTTTTGCACAGGATGTTAAAATAGAACTTCACAAGATTATGTATGACTTGGAAGTAATCTGGCTTCAATGTTTTAAAACTGTATCTTTTCCAGTTAACTCTGGATTGAGGGAACCATAGCCAAAGAATAGCGTGAAGGCTCAATGTTCAAACCTCAACTCCAGAATACCTAAATAAACACATAACTTCACCTCCAATATAATTTGTTCATAATGTATGCAATACTTCATGACTAGTAGCTTTCTAATTGGATTTTTAGGCCTTCTCCACAGAAAGGAATTCCATGCATAGTACTGCAATGTTGGTCAAAGCTCATGTCAGGAGGTGACATAAGCACTAAGATAGAACATACTCATTTATTTTACTAAATGGTCATGTTGGTCAAATTGCCTTCTAAATAGTTATGTTTATGCCCATAGGCAGGGGACTGCTCTCAACTTCAGTCAGACAAGCAGTGTCTTTGTACAGTGGACAGCAGTCATCACAGAGATGAATAAATGGTCAGAGTGCTCAACCCAAGTGGATCATCTATATCAATATAGATCAGACCAGGCTCAAGGAGCATTGCAGTAATGCAAGAAAACAAGAATATAAGGGCTTGGGCGATAGGAAAGAATGTTATGAAACGTGTTTGTGGGGATATGACATGGTTACCATGTTCACGTATTCACACCAACTCTGGTCATTTCCACAAGAACTAAACAAGCTAATGCCAACCAAAACTCTCACATAGACGGGGAAGCTGATCTTTAGGCCCCACTCCTTACCAGGTAGCTACTGGCAGGTAATAGCGTCTTGGGAAAGTGAGAATTCTTCTCCTTTAAGTGTGTAGTTACTCAAAGGTTTCAATGGATAGCCACACATACAGGCACATATAGGCACTACTACATAACCACAATTATGAGATAGTTTTAAAGGACATGAGGTTGGGGGGGGGACTGGAGGATGATTTGAGAGAACTATGAAGAGGGAATTGGGAAAAAAGTGTATATGGTCATATTCTATTAGATACAAATATGAAATTCTTAATTAATAAAAGAGAGACTCAGATTTTTTAAGCAGCCATTCTATGTTTTCTCTTACCATGTCTGCTGTCATCTTCTCAGGCTTCTCAATGGTGTATGCTATGCACCTCAAAGGGAAAGTTCAGTAATGAGTGGTGGGGAGAGCATGCTGATGGACTTCAGGCAGGGGTGGGAGATCAAGGATCCCTAAAACCAGCATAGTAGAGGGGTATGATAACAAACTGGGGCAGGATTGGCAACTGGGCATCTCATTTCCAAGTAGAGTCCCTTCCAATCAGAGTTCACGGGGATAACTTCCTCTTGACAAATGAAGAAAATGTTGCATGGATGTGGAAATCGTCTCCTTTTGTCACTATTGATCAAATATTCACCCCATCTGGTGCATGGAATCTTATGTAAGATGTGGGAAATAGTAAGAGCTGGAGAGGACGGAAACCCCACAAGGAGAGCAACAGAACCAGAAAACTTGAACACAGGGAACTTCCCAGAGACTCATACTCCAACCAAGGACTATTCATGGAGATAACCTAGAACCCCTGCACAGAAGTAGCACATGGCAGTTTAGTGCCCAAGTGGGTTACATAGTAATGGGAAGAGGGATTGCCTCTGACATAATCTGATTGTCCTGCTCTTTGATCACCTCCCCCTGAAGGGGGAGAAGCCTTACCAGGCCACAGAAGATAACAGTGCAGTCACTCCTGATGTGATCTGATAAACTAAGATCAGAAGGAAGGAGAAGAGGACCTCCCCTATCAGTGGATTTGGGGAGGGGCATGCGTGAAGGAGGAGGGAGAGTGGGATCAGGAAGGGAGGAGGGAGGGCCTTATGGGGAGATACAAAGTGAATAAAGTGAAATTAATAAAAAGATAAAATAAAAAATATTCACCATCTGTCCTTTAATACGCTATTGGCCTCTCTTCCTGCTTTCTTTATCCACAACTCTCTCTCTACCCCTTAATTTCTTTGGTTATTCTCTTCCCTTTGTTAGAGGTTACCCCAAACAGACCTTTACCAGACCTACTCTTGGGTCAGCCTTCCTATTAAATCTCAAACATCAAGTTTCTCCAAGGGAGAATTCCTAAGAGCAGTTACCTTCTCTGGCATAGGCAGGAATCCTGCCTGTAGGCCCACCAACTTTAATTATCACTTTTTTTTTTTTTTGCCTAAGCCATGTGCTACTAGACTTACCAATGCATCTCAGCAGAGAAGAGACCCTCATACAGATATATTTAGCAGAGGAATGCCATCATTTAAAAAAATGCAATGATAGCTGGGCATGCAGAAGAATGGTCTCCTCTTTATAGAGTCGCACTTTCAAAACTATCTGCTTGTTTTTCCCCAGAAAATGGCGATTAGAATTCTATGACACCCTGCTCCTGACCATAGCTCTAGCATAGCTCTTCTTTGTAAGGTCATAATAACCGGTGTGCTACTCTTTATTTCCTAAGCATCATACTCCACGTGTTATCTGTGAGTTCCTATCTGGCATATACAGAAGCTCAGAAAGTCACGGAATTAACTGTGTAAGATGTGTTTTTCCTTTCATCTCTCCCTGTGTCCTCAGCACTGCACCTGATTTCAGCTGCCACTGGGGTCATTACTTGACTTCAGACTGCTTTAGGTTTCTATCTCCTTCTGTGGATTTATTCGGTTCATGAACAACAAATTCCAAGTAATCTCAGGTCAGTAATGTTTATTTCTAACTAGTTTGGGCAAGTTTCAAATCATACAAACAAAACCCCAAAATAGAACTGAGGATGGAGACATACTGGATCATTACCTTGGCAGGCATTTTGTTTGTCATGTTTATAACCAATAATAGAATGTCCATGTTTACATTATACACATATTATTATATATTTATATATTATATATATATTCTTTAATAGAAAGAGACATATAAAAGCCTTTTCAAATGAGGCATGACAGGTGATACTTGACGCTCTTATTTACAATACATGAAGACACTTTCTACATGATGATGATGGATTCTCAGTGGCCAGATAGGGTTTACAAAGACAGCAGGACACCTAAAAGAGGTGTGCCATGCAGCTGGACAGTTATTGCCATTAGTTCTCACTATGTCCAGACAGCACATTGAAGTTAAAAATGGCATCTGATTATTGGAAAAGACGATGGTCATCAAATTCATTCTGGCTCCATAAATACTACAAGGTTTTCCAAATGACCAGGGGTTGACAAATGCTGCAGATGAGGACTGGAAACACAACGCAAGACGAGCATATCAGACCTGACGGGCAGGGCTCTACACATAGCCAAAAGGAAGAACTTGCTACAGACTGACCTTGCCGCACTAAGGAGCAGCAGCTGTCTGGGTCAGAAGGTCCTGGGAGAAAAACATTCTCCAAGAAACAATACCAGCATGTCAGTGACATCGAGTAGACAGAGTCTGTCCCAAAGCCTGACTCAGGATATCAGGAAAAGGCCCAATGAGAAATGCATGCCTTGAGACCAGGATATCAAGAAATTCAGAAATGATCCATAGAGAAACCCTGAAATCACCGTAGGGAGGTCCACCTTTGCAAAGCCTTCAGTCTCCTCCCAATACCACCCCCAAGTTTAC
Organism: Psammomys obesus; assembly: GCF_907164565.1. Classification (NCBI taxonomy): domain Eukaryota; kingdom Metazoa; phylum Chordata; class Mammalia; order Rodentia; family Muridae; genus Psammomys; species Psammomys obesus. The sequence goes on along the minus strand of NW_026596079.1, from coordinate 5,071,864 downwards.
TGTCCTACAAACTACCAGTCTGAACTTATTTTCCATGGTCTGAATTTATGGAATGTGTGTGGACATACAGTTCTCACATGCATCCAGACTCCCATAGCTTTCTTCTCATGGGATCAGTGACCTGCAAGCCTGGTCCATTTGCCCAGGCAGACAGGTTTCCATACTGTACATGGTATTTCTGAAAAAAAGGGGGGGGGGCTTTCTCTGCATTGTTATCCATGCTGTCCTGTTTCATGCATTTCTTCTCTATAGCTACATTTTCATATTTCTGCCATTTCGCCTACATAGTGTACTTATACTTAGAGACCATTTTAAATATCCTGGTTATTTTTAAAACTTCTGTATCAGTCACTTACCAATAACACTTTAAGTTGGGTCTTCAGTCTGGCTTTTGTTCTCCATTCTGATCTTACTTGTGTCTATCTGTTAGTTTTTACAAATGTGGTCTTTCCTAGCCCTTTATTTTCCTAAGGCATGAAGACATCACTATTGAAAAATAACAGCACCCATCTTAGAGCTCCCCTGAGGTTCTTTACCCAGCATGCCTCTCTTAGGATGCCTTTCTCCTTCCAGGGAGAGGAGAAGCAGCTGGCCCTGTTAATGGGTTTTGATTAGTTGCTCTTGCATTCAGGGCTGGGACAGCATTTCTTTGGAAGTGCATCAGCGGTAGTTTCACACACGAGTACATTCATCTGACTGCCTCTTTCTGCTAGGTAGAGCTTCTCTCAGTCTTCCCTACTTCAGAAAGAAATGTAAGCATTCACAGAAACAATCTGTAGACCAGGCAATGCATAGAAAAAGTTTAAGGAAGTAGGTGGAACAATTTGTTCAATATGCTCCCTTCAGTTCTTTCTGTTAATACCAAACCTGTATTGACCAACAGTGTCACCTTCACCTCCACTTTCTCTAAGCCACACTACCTACTGGTACTACAAGATAAAATGTGGATTTGTCACACTTTCCTTTGCCCTTTCTTTAGAAAACATGGAGAGGATGAAAACATGAATATAGCAATTTTTTTGAACAAGTAGTATGTTTGATCTATTAAGGGTTCTATTTACAGGAAGATGCCCCACTTCCACACAGAAGTTAACCTGAGTTCTGAAATGTTTGTGTGCACTTAATTGAATCAACACATGATAAAGCTATGACCTAGTGACAGATTGGGATAATCTAGTTAAGTTTGATCAGTTCCCATGAGCCATAGTGATTATAACACTGGGCTCGCCAATGGCACGTGTTCTGTTTCTTACTTTCTCATATTGTCCCTAGAAACATCTTGAATGAGACTCTAGGAAGCTAGACAAATTCAAGAAAACATTGTTGTCTTTTACACTGTTTGTTCAGCTTCCCCAATGTCTCAAATACAAGCATCTCTAGTGTCCAGCCCCACCCCAGCTTGATCCCTCCACACCTTCCACTCTCTTACTCCACTCTGGAATTCAGCGGTGTGGAAAAGCATGACCTAGCTAAGAACTCAGCTGATCTTAAACAGCTCTGGCCAGTCACCCAAGCTGTTCCCTGGAGGCTGCTATTTGAAATAGTTGAGTCCTGCCACCAAGAAAAACTTCTCAAGAAAGAGTTCCGAGTCCAGCACGGCTATGTGAGCTGCGCGGCCAATCAAGGTGTTGGCAGTGTTGGGCAGAGCATGGAACACGTTATGTCTGATCAAAGTACAGTCCTTGGCTTCTACCAGAGGGCCCAGGAGATTGTTGATCATTTCCGCATACACTGGCCCTAGAAAGAGGGGGAAATAAAGGAAATCAGAGTGGTTTTTAGAAATATAGTCTAGAGAACAACTCTGCATGAGTGTTGGCAGAGCACATAATAGACTGAGTTCCAACCTCATGCTAGTAGGTAGAAATATGCAAATAAATGAAGAGTAAAATCCCACTTCTCTTTAGCAATTCATAGCATTAGCATGCCATTTTCTTTTTTCTTTCTTTTCTTTCCTTCTTCCTTCTTTCTTTCTTCCTTCTTTCTTTTCTTTCTCTCCTTCTTTTCTCTTTCTTTCCTTCCTTTCTTCTTTCTTTCTTTCTTTCCTTTCTTTCTTTCTTTCTTTCTTTCTTTCTTTCTTTCTTTCTTTCTTTCTTTCTTTCTTTCTTTCTTTCACAGATGATATAGTGGCCTGGTATACAGCACAAGGGAAAGGGATTCCTACAGGAATGTTGTCTCTCAGCATGGGAATAAGAGAAAGAAGACTCAAGAGAAAGTCATCAGAGATTCAGTTTCTGCTTCAGAAGAAACTGAGCCAAATGTATATAAGTCATAAAAACAGACATTTTCTACTATCACAAGTTGTTCAAGACAAGGATCATTTCACTACCCCCATTTCAAACAAAAATGAGTGGGACAATGCAGAATTGTTACTATCAGGTTGCTTTATTTTTAAAATTAAAAGTGTCAGTTGATGGTGTTATATCTAAAAATGTGACTCAGTCACAGATTTGCTTTATAAAGTAAGGGCATAGAGGCATGCTGGAACAAAAATCAGTGGGCAGTGAGGAATGTGGCTACCAGAGTCCACAGGTCACATCTCCTCCATCTGCTTTCTTCCTGCACCATCTTCATGGCAAACTTTATGCCATAAATAACTGGTTCTCAACCTTTGTGTGTGTGTGGGGGGGAGGGCAGCAGTTGAAGGACCCTTTCACAAGGATGATTTAAGACCATCCAATATTTACATTACAATTCATAACAGCAGCAAATTTACAGCTATGAAATAGCAATGAAAATAATTTTATGATTGGGACCACCACAATGTGAGGAACTGTATTAAGGGCCACCGTATTAGGAAGGGTGAGAGCTACTGCCATAGAGGGGCTTAGATGACCTTGAGGGCCAAAGTGGTTTGTGACTCAGTCGGGAAGGTGGTAATCAAAAGTTAGTACATAAGCCTTCAGGTGTCCATTCAAACTAAGACTTGTATTACAAAGCCAGTGTGCTACTCACAGAGAGAGGCCGCTTTACCGAATGCTCCAGTCTCCTAGCCCCAAACTGGGCATCACTCCATTCTACATGAACAATCTCACAGCTTTCCCTTCCCCTCAATATCAGTAGTGCACAACACTGGGGCTGTTTCTCTGAGTGCAGAGGATAATTCACTGAAGTATATGTCACTAAATTTTATTTTCTTATTATCCTTTTTCAAGGTCTTGATAGTTTTGATGCTGATGAAGCTAAAATGCAAACTGAAATAATTTTGGATTTCTTTGTCGACATACATGTCCCAATCTTACCAATTTGTCCATGGGGGAAAATGGCTTGTGGCTAGAATAAAAGGAATTCTTCTTCCAAAGAACCCATAATATTTATTTAGAATAGTAACCAATAAATAGGTAAGAATATTCTGGAAGACCATCATGTTTTAAAATCATGTGCAGAAAAAGCTGGTTTTAGAGAGAAAATTGAAGTCAATCAAAAGTTATGGCTGTTCATGAACTCAAAACATCTGTTGCTACCTGCACAATACCAAGCCAGTTAAGAATTCTTTGAGGAAAGAAGGAGCTCTTGAGGTCCCATCCTATGAGGAGATATTGGCACCTGATGGCACTTGAGAATGGAGGCTCAATTTTCTGTTTAAGTATAGCCACTGGTAGATTGTCACCCAAGTTGGTTATTACATGCCCATGTGTAAATGGTTAACAGTAACTGAACTCAGTGGGTTATTAAAATGAAAGACATGAGGTTGTATGGGAGGTGTGTTGGGGAGTGATTGGAGAAGGGTGTTGGAAGGAGGAAATGGGAGTGAATATGACCAAGGCACATTGCATACTTGTATGACATTTTTAAGGAATAAGAATAAAACTTGTTTTAAAGGAATGACTGATAGGTTAATAAGGAGCCATGCTTGCTGGTCTGGTCAGAAGGGTCTGTACCTCTTTCACAGGATGCCTATTATAACAAGAATAATACATGGATGTTGTAACGCAGTGGAAATAGAAGCAGAGTATTTTTCAATCAATATTATAATTTGTTAACATTCTATATGCAATAGGGCCCATTCAGTCACACATAAAAAAGGCAAATTCACTTAAAATGTAGCAAACCCTCAAACTATCATTTTCTGCTGAGACATCATTGTCACCCTTAACCCAGAGGGAGTTCCCAGTAATTATTATTAAATATGCATAATGCATCCTTAATTATTTTTCTCAAAGTACTGCTTTCATGTTGTTTAACTTTCAGGGTAGGAACAAATTGTCTTCATGACAACAAATGTTGTCATGAAGACAATTTGTTGACTAAATAAAGAACTGATAAAGACACAAGAGAGGCCGGGAGATTTAGCTCTGAATTTTTAGAAAGTAGGATTATTAACAAGTAGTTAATGAAAACAAAAGTAAAAATTAACAAACTCTTCCCACGTAGTCAACTAAACTTATGAATTAAGATATGTTCCTTTTATAATTTGTATAAAAGTATAATTGAAACAGCATAGGAAAAGAGGGGCCTGCTTTTCCCGCTATGACTGGAAGGATTTAAATTGTGAATGAATATTCTTTAAAGAAGAGCAGCAAGTAAACATCTCCAAGATGGTACAGAGCTGTATAAAGGGCTTCGTCATAGCAATAATTTTGAGGTAGTGTATAACATATCCTCAGAAACTCTACAGCAAGAGTCATTCCCATTCTAGGGGAAAGCATCATCTTCAGTCCCTCCTGAAGATATCTTTTCCTATGCAAAACTGAAACTGGAATTATGTCCTCCTCAATGAAAGGAAATGTGCAAAGGCATGGAACTGTTCCTGACACAGAAAGACCGCAGTGCACAGCACTGCTGTTCTAACATAGGGCGTGCCATAGGCTCACAAGATATCCAGGTGTGTCACCAGCACATGACTCAAGACTATCATCACACCTCGCAATGTAAGCAAATGTGTATGGCTGTGGGTTATGTTTAGCATGTGGGGAATTAGTTTGAGGAACCTTGTTCTTAAACATTTACAAAGCTCAAGTAGTCAGCAAAACTATTACCTTTTCAGACAGGGTCTCTCACCAAGACTGAAGCTCAACTATTGGCTAGGCTGGATGAACAGTGAGCCTCAGACCATTCTTTTCTCAGCACTGGAATTACGGACATATACAGCCATGCCCAGTCTTTTAATTCTTAGGGTCTAAGCTCAGGTCTTCAAGCATATTGCTCATCGAGACAACATGAAAGCCCTGTAAATCTACCACTTCTAAGTTAACACATGGTTACAAAGAGAATAGAAGAAAATGTTGAGGAGGTATGGAGGAGTAGAGTATGATCATAAGTGGAAAAAATAGGTTTGACTTCTCCAAATACTCTATGAAATTGGTACTTTTCTACTTTATATTTCAGGTATAAGTGTGTGTTTGTGTGTGTATATGTGTGTGTGTATGTGTCTGTGTGTCTGTGTGTTTATGATATGTGTGTCTAAGTGATTTTTGAAAGTGGGAGAGGGCACTGGATTTCCTAGAGCTAAAATTACAGGTATCCATGAATTATCTGATGTGGGTTTTGGGATAGCATTCAGGCCCTCTGAAAGAGCCTGGGCCATCTCTCCAATTCTTTTTGGAAAATGTTTATTTTTAATAGGCTTCTGTTTTAAAGGCTATATGTAGTGGTAGAGGCAAGAGGATTTCAGTGAAAACAGGTCAGATAGGTCTATGAAATGAGTTCAAGTCATCCAGGGCCACATAGTAAGACTGTCTTATAAAGCCAACAATCATAAAAAAGAAATAATTCTCTGTGACATGCTTAGTCTAATTTCAGAACACATACTAGAATGTAAAAAATCACAGTCTTATTTTCTGTATTAAAACAGTAGGTTATTTTTTTTTAATTTCTCTTCGGTTTCAATATGAATGTTTCTAGTTTGGGGGAACTTTGATGTACTTTAAAAAAAAAAGAGAATATAACAACAACAGCAAAAAAAGAAAGCTGCTTTTGAAACTGCAGCAAACTATTTGATATAAACTAATCAGCCAAAGGAAAAGAGGAATGCTTGCTCCTATCCTGGTCCTGGTTGCCTAGGAAACTTGGTACCCTTGTCCATTGGACCCCAGTAGTTCCACACCTTGCCTCATTTCCCTCCCACGACACATGAATGCATGACAAACTATTCACTTTCTTTATAGACCGTACTTTGCTCTTAGCATTCTTACTTCTCACTTCACTAACTGGACAATAAGCCTTAGAGGCCATCTGCCAAGTCTGTACCCACCCTTCCATTTTTCACGGATAACACACAAATGGAGCTCACCATTTCCAGAGATCTGACAAGCACATGGCTGTTCACCTCACTTGAGGGAAGTCTCTGTACTGTTAACAGGAATGGGTCTATATACCCAGAGAGTAAGTTTATCCCATCATTCCATTCTAGAATCCGTGCAGCGCTGTACTACTCCGAGCCTGAGCCCAGCTGCTGCTAACAAATATACTCAGGTTTTCAACCATTTTCTTTCACTTTGAAAATTACAAATTCCCTTTACGAAGGAGATGTAGCTTACCTGTGTGTCTATCTTTGAGGGCGGTTTTACACATTTCGATCCTGGCTGAATGAAATGGCACATAGCGGTCTTGGGGAGAAGCAACCAGAACAACGTTTTTAAAATACTGCAGCCCTGTAACAAGAAGGAGGGTGAACACTTTCTGCCTGCGTCCTTTATACTGACACACCCCCCGGGATGCACACGTGTTGAAGTCTTCCCCAGACAGTGGCAGTGAAGGAACACCAGACACCGTGCTGCACAGGCCTGATGTTCTGAGTGTCACCACATACTTCTCAGGAGGAGGCTTCTCAGGCAAGAGAAACTTGAAAGAGGAACTCAGTATATAAGGCCTTTTGTGTTTTGGATATAAGATAAATTTCTTGACCTCGGGGAGGCTCACAGGAGTTTCACTGTGAACACTGAAGAAAACACAGAAAAGTACCCGCCAATGAGAACAAAACATGTCCCTGTGGACTATTAAAATAAAAAGCCTATGGGGAAAAAACAGTTTTTATTGTTGTAGTTGTTGTTTCACCCTCTTCCTGGTCCCCTGATTTTAGCAGCTCTTGTGCTGTCACATGCAGTAGGAAAGCGGCCTTCGATCCTGCTGCCTGCTTCCTGCCTCCCCACCTCCAGCCTTGTTTCCTCCAGCTTTGCCTTACTGCATTGTTGTCTACAGGGAGAACAAAAGATCTTCCAACTCAAATGTCAGCTCGGCACCGTGATGCAGCCCTCAGTACTCATCATGGGCAACTGGGAACAGGGCGCGTGACACTGCACTTGGTCCTTGCCTTAAGATGGAGCTTGTCTTCTTACCCTACATTTAGCTACCCTACTTACTTACCCACCCTACCCTTAGCTGAGCAAGATGATGGCTGACAGCCCTTGGCTGACCCTCCCTGTAGGTCCCCACCTCCATATCCAAGATCACACTTCAGCCTCACACACTGGGGCAGAATCCAGGGTAATGGCTGCCTGATGTTGGCCCCGAAAAAACCAAGGTGACCCCGTGATCGACTTCAGTACAGTGTATTGTACCACTACTCCAGCTCTCGACGTCGCCATGGCTGAAACAAGCTGAGACACCTTTGCTGACATCACTGCAATTCAGCATCTTTGTACGCCCAATTCTACCTCTCTTTCTCCACACAGGGGGGAACTGAGTGTTCCTCTTGGCACAGGGAGACACGGGTGCAAAAGGAATGGCTTGAGCGCGTAAATGAACTGGATCCAGGGGTATCGATATGGACTTCTATGATAGACCCGGGCAAGTTTGCCTGTGCAGCAGCACTGTGTAGGCTAACCAGTTAGTGGTTCTGCTCCCTTCCTGGACACAGACCACTGATCCAGGACTGGCGCTTTCCTCTGCTTGTGGTCTCCATGACCTAGGCTCTGCACCCTCACCACAGGGTGAGGGAAAATATAAAAGGAGGCTCGTGTGGCAACCCAGACAATGCTCTACTCACACACGGTCCTGGGTCCATGGGATTGACAGGAAGTAGAAGGCACAGCTTCTGTGACTGCAGTGACCCTACATACCCTGTGCCTCCTGCCCAGCACAGGAGACAGGCCAAGGCAGGGTGACCCTCTACAACCTGGCCCCTCAGCAGGTTGTAGAGACACTGCTGGACAGCCTCACTGTACCTCACATGAGCAAATAAACACAGTACCAAAGCTACTCTGTCTTAAGGTGTCAGCCTCAGGTTCTGAGCGAGTCACACACCTGTTTTTTGGCTAAGTTGGTAAAGGAAACATTTGCGCAGATCAGCGTTATCCCTGAAAGTCAGCTGCAAAAGGGAGCCAGATTTCTTCAGTTTCTGCATGAGCCACAAGCCTAGGAGGAGAAAAAGAAAACAAAGACTTAAAAAAGCAAAGCAAGGGGTTGAGATATGGCACAGAGGCTGGCCAAGAGTGCCTGCTGCTCTTCCAGAGGTCCTGAGTTCAATTCCTAGGAACCTATATGCTGGCTCATGACTATCTATAATGAGATCTGGCGCCCTCTTCTGGCGTGCAGGCAAACAGACCATGTCATACTAATAAATCTAGAAAGAAAAACAAAACAAAATTAAAAAACAAAACAAAAAAAGCAAAACAAAACAAAGCCAGAGAAGATATTTTCAGCTACCTTAAAATAAAGAGAGCAATGAAAATTTTATCAGATACTTAATAGTTAAATTTGTTTTTGGTGTGTGTGTGTGTGTGTGTCATATTTGGGTGTGCACATAGAGGAGAATATCAGGTTTCTGGTGAATATCAGACGCTTGCTCCGTTACACTCATCTCCACCGGCCACGGAGGGAGGCTGACAGCAGCAAGCCCCGGAAACCTTCCCATCCCCATCCCCGCTCCTCACAGGGTTGTGGCCACAGCTGTGCAGAGACAAACACAGATTTTTACAAGAGTTCTAGAGGCTTGAACCCAAGTCCCCACACTTCATCAGCCAGTTTTCTTATCTACTGACTCGTGTCCCCAGGCCCCAAATTTACATTCTCCTCCCTGTTGGTAGCAGGAGTCTAAAATTATCCTGGAAGATGGCAAAGCAACAGGCATGTTAGGCCACGAAATCAGGCATTCTCTGATCTCCATTCCGTCCCCTCCAGTAAAGGAAGCCAAGGGAAAGGGTACCCAAGAAAGGCCCACAGACTGGACATCTAGAATACATATTTCTTACAGAGCCCATGAAGTGTTTAAGCAGATACTTAAAGAGTATCTGTATCAACAACCAAGGAAAGTTTCCATAAAAGCATGAAGACAACATGAAAGTATGTGTGTGTGGTGGGTGGGGGACATACACATAGGCCCAAGGTGGTTTATATGTAGAAGGCCGCATGTGTATAAAAAAAGTAATATGAAACACGTGGACTTACTTTAGGTATTCTGTGTTGGGTGAGTTGGGTCTCAGCGTCTTTTTAAAACTTTTTATATTTCAAGTTTCCATGTGGGGAGGTGCCTAAATTAATTTATCTTTGTTCAAAGACAGCTTTGGGTTTATGCCAAAGGGAAGACTTCATGTGTATATAAGTCTTGTTATGTATAAAACTACCGAATGAGTCATGGGCACAGGGATCATCCTCAAGATACTTGCAAGAATAATCATGAATCTAAGTCACACTTTGAAGAAAGTCCCAGAGTGAATGGGAAATACCAGGAAGACTGAAGATTAACAGGGAGAGAGCGCTTGTTAGAGGTGAGCCCAATGCCACATAATGGATATAGCTAATCAGTAAATACACAGTCACGTTTCATCTTTTGAAAACACATTTGTTCAGTGTTAAAGCCTGTTTTTATTTTTAAATTGGGCTGTTTGTTTTCTTGTTGTTTACTGCTTTTTAGGTCTTTGTATTTTCTAGACACTAACCCTCAGTCAGATGTATAGCCGTGATATATTTTTCTTCCAGTCTATAGGATGTGAATGGGTGGATCTTGAGGAGTAGGAGGTGAAAATGATCAAAATACATTGTCTGCGTGTATGAAACTTGAAAACAATTAATGAAAACATATCAAAAGAAAAATAATTCAACACACTAACCATTGCTGTATATGAACAAATATCTTGGGTGTTCTTTTGAACACAAAACCATTAGCTAAAACCCATTTAGCACTGTCTATGTTGTCTGTGCTGCGTGCGTCTCTAGCATCTTCCTGCGTAACTTAAGGTCCTTCATCATCTGGCTGTTACCTGGCACTGCATCCACCTTGCACTGGGCAGTGCTGTGGTTCTTTCCCTGAGACTCTCTATCAGTTTGCTGATGAAACCAACCTTCCAGGTCATTACCTACACCAGACCTTCTGCCTTAGATGCAAATGCTGCTCATGTTCCATAAAACATCAAGCCTCTCTCCTCTTCTTCCCCCCCTCCAGCCTCCTCCTCTTCCTTCCATGTCCTTATTTTCTCTCCTCTTCATTCTTTTCTGTGGTATTGAGGATCAAACCCAGGGCCATATGAACACTAGGCAAGCGCTGTACCCTAAGATGCATCCGTAGCGTTCCTTAAACTCTGTAACCCCAGCTTCTCTTACAATACCGTTGAAGTTGTGAGGACCTCAAAACAGAGGGCAAGCCAGAAGTAATAGAATTTAGTTCAATTCTATATGATCTGGAATAGATGGTGGCTAGTTTGCCTTGTAACTTTCCTTTTGAATCGTCAATATGCGTTCACCCACTTACACATGCGTTAAAGCGTGTAGCATGTGCACCCCACATGAATCAGAGCCCTGCGCAGGTGAGTGCCATGTCTGCAGTCAACATACCAAGAATTAAACAAATTTTTTCTCTTCCCTTTTCTTTGTTTGAACTTAAAAAGTTACTATTTTAATTGCAAAGAAATGAAGAACCATTGGGGAAATACATAGAAAACATTGTTTATTAATTTCTTTTGTAACACTTGCAATTTATTAGGAACTAAAATCAGCCTGGAGATGGTAGAGAGTATACAAATGGTTGTCTAGGTTGCATGAGAGGCTTAAGAATTTTAACTTTTGTTATCCAGGAGGGCCATAGAATCAATAGATAATAAAATATAAATATGAGCACATACATGTATCCCATGCATGTTTACATACATATATAAAACATATGTGTTTATACACATACATATAATATACATACACACACTAGAAAAATGTAAACAAATATGCAAACATGCATGCAGACACACACAGTCCCCATTTTATAGAAAGTAAATGAATATTTTAAGAGTAAGAGGCCTTAGTCAAATTTAACAATTAGAAAATAGGCTCCACATACGACAGCAAACATACAGTCTATGGCTGTCTGGGGCTTGGATTTTAGCTTAATATGATATTTTTAGTTCTGTCTGTTAATTTCTATGAATTTCATGATTTTATTTCCATTCGTGGTTGAATAAAACTCCATTGCATATATGTACCACATTTCCTACCAAATCTCTGTCCACCACCCTGCACTTGGGAGTTAGAACATTCCATCATTAATTTCTGTCTCCAGTTCCAAGTTCCTGATGCCGCGGCCTAATTCTGGAGGAGAATGAAGGTGAAGAGGTCTTACCTGTACTAACCAGGGTGCTGTTGTTGTACAGAGTCCCCAGGTGAGGCCCAGACAATGACAGGAATGTGTGGAGTTTGTTGAGGTAATACCGGAACCTGGGCCTTGTGAGAACTGATCTGATGATAATGTTGCCAAGAGAATGGCCGATGAAGCTGTTTAGAGGCAGGAATGGCACACATAAGTGACAGCAGGGGACTGCTGCTCAGGTATGGGTTGGGATAAGAAGCACCAAGGTCTTAGCACCTCCCACCTCCCCAGGTACAGAGGACCTGACAAAGGACATGACGACTTAGATTCATTTTCATCTGACACTTGTGAATGGAAGTTTTATGCCAGTAGTGAGGTGTGAAAAATAACCCTGTTTACCTCAGATCTCTATTATTAGATCAGTTCCCCCGGTCTCTGGTCCCCGGGCTTCCTCTCAACCAATCTGGGGGCAGCATGGAGTTCTTTCTGATGTCCATACATCTAAGAACTGTGCTCTCCTCGTCATTTACAAAATAAAATCTCAGCCCCTTAGACTTTCCTAGAAGGCTTTTAACCTCAGCTCTGACTACCACTCTATCTCCACTCATCTCCTCATTTCTCTGTACCTGTATTAAGCTGCCTCCTCCCACCTATACTGACTGGCCATTCTTGTGCATGTTTTCTTCAACCTTCCTGCTTCTTTCAGATCCATAAATTCAATATGCCATTCATATTTCAATTAATTTTTTATCCAAACCTACAATATGACAGGTGTGCTGCCTTGCCTCTTCTCAAAATATATAAAATAGCAGCAAAGGAAAGGTTGACCTCCTGGCCTATACAACTGGATTGCCTGGACTGTGTCCTGAAATTATACCAAACCTTTAAAAAGATAATTCTTATTTGTCAAATCAGTACATTAAATACTATTTCTGGAGAATAAAAAGAATAACTGATACCCCAACTTTAGTCTCATGTCAATAGAGCTATATGCTAGCTGCTTCCTTCATTCTGAGTTATTTAATATTTACCTATCTAAATCTGTAGACCAACATTTTTGTCATATTTTAAGGATACAATTAGCACTGACTGAAACCCTCTCATTAGACCCTCAAGGCAATTCCTTGGGTGGTTTAGTATCTCTGTTTCCTGACAGTACAATAAGATATAACAAAAGAGATGCTCAAAGATCTGAAAAGCTTGCAGAAAAGTTACCCACTCAGTATATGGTAAATCCTAAACTTCTGAGAATTTCAACTTGAATTAAACCTAGACATCATTAAATTAATTTTAAAACTCTTACTGCTGAGAAACAAAGTATTTATTCTTATCAAACACATTATGAGAGATCATATAGGTGATAAACCAGACTTGATACTCACTCATTTCTCCCTGCCTGAATGCAACCAGATTTATTAAGAGCCAAAAGGTCAGTTATCACAGTGGCTTACAGAAGTATCTTAAGATTCGTATGCAGCAAACACTCAAATACATGGCACCCATCTTCCCTCAGTATTAGCTACCTGTTGTTTCCTTTTACCTAATTCGGGATATGGAGAGGTTGTACAACTGGATGTGTTGAATAATTTCATCCAACAATCGATCCGTCATGGTATCAAAATCTGCAAATGTGTCCATCTGGAATGGGAAGAAGAGAAGGGAGAAGGTGTTGGGAGACGTTAATGGACTCTACATAAGAAATCTTCCTTCATTAAACAGCATGATACTTTCTGGAATGGTGTGTGAGCCTCTTGGAGGGGTTATAGTTTGAGATGTAACATCAAGGAAAAGGTCCATCGGGCTCTAATAAAGAAACTGGGTTTATGGGGAAAGGTCTTCAGTTAGAGGAATGCAGTGGACAGTCTGAGTATATGTTCTTAGCATGCGGTACCTGCTGTCACAACCTGACCTCACTATGTCTGCTGGCATGAACTCACAGGGGAGGAAGCAGGCCCTGCTAAGGGAGACCACTCAATTTGCAGGATCCAGGATTCACAGCAAAGTATGCTCGACCCTTATGCTGGTTGTTTTTTGTTTGTTTCTGTTTGTTTCATTTTGACTGTCATCTTGGCACAAGCTAAAGACACCTTGGATGAAGGAATCTCATTTGACAAAGTACTTCCTCTAGATTGTCCTTTTGGCAAGCCTACAGTGCATTTCCTTGACTGATAATTGATTTTGGAGGGCCCAGCTCGCTGTGGGCAGTCCTGCCCCTGCATGCAGTAAGAAAGCAAGCTAATCAAGCCATGAGGAGCAAGCCAATAAGCACTGTTCCTTTGAAGACTTCTGCTTCTGTTCCTGCTTCTAAGTTTCTACCTTGGGTTTCCAACCCTGTTTCCCTCAATGATGGACTGTGAGGTGGAAGTGAAATTGAAATAAACCCTTTTCCCCAAAAATATATTTTGGTCATGGCTTTTATCCAGCAATAAGAAGGATAACAGAGAAACTCCAAAGCTGCTGCTTAGGTTATTACACAAGTCAATGCCCACATATCAGCAGCTTTGGGAAAGATATGAAAGACATCGTGCCTTGTGAAGGATAACCAACTTATAAAGGAACACAAAAAGAAGAGGGGAAAACTCCACACTTGTCTAAGTATTTGAAGACATAACAGATTGGTCTATATAACAAAATTTAAAGAATATGATTGGGAGCAACACAGAAGCTTATTTAGATTCAATATAAAATGTCCCTCAAACAGTGCTGGAGCAACAGCATCTAAAGATGCCTGAGCTTCCAGCCAAAACTCTCATGAATATTTATTATGGTGGTGAAGAATTGAGTAGACCTGACAAAGTCACTTCAAAGAGATGAATGACCATCTTAAGTCCATGGTCACCTGAAGCCTTCAGCATGAGAGGGGCCCAACACAGTGGTGCTTCTGCTAGGCTCCATACAACATGTTCTTATCTGAAGCTCTGCTTCCTCTGAGGCTGTGGCCCCAGGGTTCTGTGGCTTCCACAACCTAAGTCTGTGTCTCCTTGGTCTTTAAAGGTGGAGAATGCAAAGTTATTTCTTATCACCTTAAAGACTCTTGAAAATGTTGTTAGCACACCTAAGATTGGCGCTGAAATTATTATGACCATTTATTCTCCAAGACCCTCTTTGCTCCTTTCGAAATTATTGATTAGTATATTCATTATTTTACAATTGTGTGATAATGAAGTCTGCACTCATGATGAAAACTACTCTGAAAATCTCAGCAAGGTACATGTTTGGTGTACTTTGAAAGGACCTTTGTATTCTGAGCCCTTTACAAGACTTTTAATATTTAAGCAGTGAAATAGCACAATAGGACTTAATCAGTACTAGGACAAATCCCTCCACTTTAGTGACTTGCACAGAAACCTAGTTTAAACAAGCTTCCACATGGGTAGAACCCAAACATCCTAGGACATAGCAGAGAGCATAAGGAGGAACACGCATTGAAGGCTGGAGCCCTGGCTGGACCTCTGCTATTAACCACATCCCTCTGCCCTGAAAAGAAAAGTTCACTAAGATAAAGTCAACACAAGTGCAGGGAGAAACACTGGTTAGTCATTATTCTATCCTTTTCTCTGAACGACCTGGGTTATCTCCCTCAAGACATAACCACATATGAAACATTGCCTTAGGACAGAGCACACATACACGATCTGGAGTTTATATGACACACTGTTCTTCAGGTTAGAGGGAGGATTCTCTGCAGAACTCCCAGGGTTCATGTTCTTGCTGTAAAGACCTGGTGCTAATAGTTAGCACTGGAGCTGCTCTGAAGGTGGAATAAGGAACTCAGACAGGCATCCTGAAAAAGTAGGCCCTTGAATGGTGGTTCTCCTATGTCTTCATCCCTTATATTTTACTGCCTCTTACCTGGCTTAAACCAACACAGAGCGTGTCAACAACAGGCAAAGGAATTAATCACTAGCTGTTGAGGGATGAGCTATGTATTTTCAGCTTTTGAACATTTATTAATTCATGTATGAGTGGAAATTGAAGGACAACTTAGGAGAGTTGGTTTTTACTTTCTAGTATGTAGGCCTCAGGGATTAAACTGAGGCTGTTAGGCTTGGCAACAAATAACTTCTCAGATTTGGACAGTTCTCTGTATAACTACCATTTTCACTAATCATAAGACCTTTTTCTTGCTTATTAGCAATAGTATTTTTCCAAAGGATACTTGTGACTCATTTACCTTACTCTCTGGCCATCCCTATCTCTTTCTCATACATTCACTTTGACTCTTGGCACTTCTTTAGAACTGCAGCTTCAGTCTACCATGGCTCATTGTAAAACAATCATAACCTGGTTCCTTAGTTGCAGGGGACAATACCATGTCCCCAGTCTGACTACATGAATGCCCACAGAGTTGGTAATCCCAGTGCCCAATATAACCGGAAGCCTCCAGTCAGCTGAAACATGCTGGTTCCTACCCATTGTTTTATACTTTTTTTCTCAGACTCCCAAAGAAACATTGTGTTTTTTCCCTCTAAACTACCAAAATGCTTGATATTCTTCTTGAAGGGGCCCCTCCACTTGTGTGTCCATATATCATCTTAGTGATTTTAGAAGGTCTCCTTCAAATCCAATGTTCTCTCAACCCAACATTTCTTCCATCATACCTGGTTCTTTTCAGACATTAGGAAGTCCAGTTTCCCCCCAGGGAGCCCAAGTTCTATGAATGTCTTCACCAGACGGAGGTCTGCGCTGTTCCCTGAAAATGACAGATAATCCCAGTCCTACAATTAATCATAAGAAGTCACAAGAAATAGCTTTCTCTTGCTTTCTCATATTGAATTTACCTTTTATTTTAAATCGGGTAACAAAAATAACTGAAGAACCCCACCCCCTTCTCTTCTTTTGCTATCTCAGCCCATGCACACACACAAAGGCAGGCTCTTTTGAAAGGCCCTTCTTCAATGGAATCATTCCTAGACTGGTCACATCAGTTTTCTCTCTCCCCCACAAAACTGTTCTCTCACTAGATGTTTGGAAGGGGCTGCCTAATGGCTGAGATGGCACAATGGGCCAGCCCCCTCTTAAATTACTTGCCTATCACTTTTACGTAACGGAGAAAGAGATAAATTTTCAACATGGTTCTGTTGTATAAATAGAATAAAAATTACCCTTTGGCCAAGGAATAATGGATTAGTAAGCTTGTAAATGTTTAAGCATACCATCACGGGCCAAGGAATGAAAGGTTGGCAGTTCCAGTAAGTTGCTAGGACAAGAGGCACAAACAGCACACGGACTACATTGTTGTTGACATGGGAAGCAACATGCAAAGTGAATTTGATATAACAAAGTAAGTTAGGCACACATTTCACATTGGCTGTGGGGATTCCACAGTATCTATATCAATAGGTTGCTAGTTCATAAAACGAGTTGCAACCTATTTGGTATTTTGGTAGTGTGTTTTTCCATGTAAAGCAACCCCCAAGGTCATGGTTTCAGACAAGGTATGTTCTGTAAGTGAAATTACAACGAATTATATATTGTTCTTCATAAATTTCCCCAATGATTCAAAGGTGTATAAAAGACTAACAAGAAATTTGGAAGAACTCAAGGTTTGAGACCAACCTTATGTGCATGTTCCCAGGTGCTAGCCATTGGTAGCCTATAGCACATAATTAAACATGTAGGCCCAAAGTCACATTCTTTTAGGAGAGATGCATATTTTCTGGTAGGAAGTTAAATTTCTTCACCATTCTGTTTGTTTCAATAAATATATGCTCTTTGGATTCACTCATGTTATGGCTTAAATTTCCCAAATGATATGTTGATAGTGGTCTTTTTAAAAGTTGGTAATGTTTATATTTAACATAAAGAGTTTGGGAATAAAATATCCCTTCCTCCTCAAGATACTAAGAGTAAAAGAAGTTTCTGAACCTAACCTTTCTAAACAATTTTATTTAATTATGTGTTAGACTGAGAACATTTAATACAAGAAGATAGGTTGTGGGCTTTGGGCACAAGAAAGAGCCTCTGTAAATATTAATAATTTGTCTTAATGTATTTAGTTATTAATATTAATAGGCTATGAGACAGCTCTAAGCAACAAATCCTGTAATATTCTAAATATGTTTTACACATGCTCCTTGAACTGCTGAAGTACTATCATGAAAGCTGTCTTTATTATCACTTGTTTTTCTTTTGACCTGGGGCATGGGTGATACTGTCATGGATTGTTCAACTCTCCGAATGAGCACAAAACTGGCAAATCATCTCTAGCTTTATTACATAATTCCTTTTCAATATGCATGAAGTAACAAAAGAAAGTCCTGTTTCCTGACCAGAGTTCTTGCCTTAAAGATTTATTTTTATTATTTTATTTATATGTATGTCCAGGTGAGTAATTTCGACAGGTATCGGGCAGTCTCGGAGATCAGATAAGAGTGATAGATACCTTGGCACTGGAGTTACAGGCTGTTGCGAGCCATTCATTCAGTGTAAGTGCTAAGAACCAAACTTAGATCCTCTGGAAGAGCAGCAAGGGTTCTTAACCATTGAGCTATTTCTCTGGGTCCCCAGATTTCTTATTTGCAAATAATTTTAGAGTTTTCAAAAACATTGATAAGAATCACTTTTTAGTGACATTGAGCTGATGAATGTAAAAGTCGTTTTTATCTTTACAAATCCTAGAACATAATAGTATCTAGTAAACAAAAGGTGTTACAAAAGTGAGAGATGCACACAATAGCAAAATAGTTGCAATCACTAACCCCAGGGACCTTAATATGCATATTTTATTTCTTTCTCTCCATTTCTTCTTCCAGAACTATTCTATTGACTCACAAATTCCACCAATACCTGTATTTTCCTGAGATATTAATTTCAACAATACCTCTTCCTCTCCATTCATTTATTTCATTCTCTCCATTCCAAATTCATTTTATAAATTATACAAATTATTTGCTCATTCTATTGATTGATAAAATTCGCATCACTTAATTAATTAATTAATTCATGAATTTGGATACAATATACAAATACACATATATGTATATGTACACATATATACATATATATTCTTGTGCTATGACCTTTCCTTAGATGATAAAGTTTTCATGTTTGGTTGATTTTAGAGTTAATACCTGATTTAAGTTACTTCATAAACATAAACTGAATATAAGGTAGCAATCTGAGAAGTAAACTTCTTTAAAACTTACCATCCAGGCCATGGACACAGACCACCAGGTGAATCCCATCTTCCAAGTTTTCCTCCTCTTCCTCTGGTGGGAAATACGGTATGTCAGAAGCTAGTACAGATAAGTCACTGTACAGAAATCCTTCAATCTTCAGTTCTTTTTTAAACTTTTCTTTGGCCTGATAAAAACTGGAGAATATACCAATTAATCATAAGCCATGATGTGTGTTCCATGTTGAGCAGGGAATGAATGGGGCTGGTATACAGGAGTGATGAGTATTTACAAGCAAATTGTCTTCAGAACATCAAATACTAAATATATCTTAGGGATTAAAAAGAGCTCAAGAAAACATTCCAAGTAAACCAAAGAAAGGTTTTGATTGTGCAGATATCTATTTTGATCCTGAATTGAAAAGAAGACTGGGTAATGAGACTTACAAGAATCCATGCAGTTATAGGATATAAACACCTTTCAAATGATCTCCTGAGATGGGAAGTGCCTTCCCTGTCATACAAGCCCACCGCAGTTTAGCTTCTGATTGCCTTTTAAGTACTATACTCCACCATTCCCAGCTGCAACACAGCTTTTGGGGGTTTGTGTTTTGTTCTTTTGTTTTGTTTTAGTTTGGTTTGGTTTGGTGTGATTTGGTTGTTTTCTACTCAGTACCATAAAATAACTGGCTTAACTTGATTTCTTTGTGCCTATGTGTAGTCTGGCATCTCGGAATGACTTTTATTCCCAGTTAAGATGTCATTTGTATGGTTACTTAGCAAAATGGTGGTTAACAACATTGATTCACAAATGAGAATACTAAGGTTAAAATCTTGGTTTTAACATTTCTGATAACTCTGGTTATCTGAAATGCTTAGGACCAGAAGAGCTTTTGTTTGTCTGTTTGTTTGTTTGTTTGTTTTTAAGACTTAGGGATATATACGTGTACATAGTGAGATAACATGAGGTTGAGTCCATGTCTATTCACATAATTACATTTTGTTTTCTGTATGGCCTAAGCCTATTACCTAAAGGTAAGGTAACTTAATGTAACATTTTTATTAGGGCTGACTATGACACAATTTCATGGTACAAAATTATGTTTTGTCACACCAGCTTTCAATATATTTTAGTTTTCAATAGTATGGAAATACAATTTCATTAAAGATTTATTGCTTGACATGAGAACATGAAAAAGGTCCTAATTTTGATCTAGAGCAGTAAAAAACAAAACCAAAACCAAAAAAAAAACATGTAAACTCTTGGATCTTAGATGATGTAAAATTGCAGATTTTCAAGTTAGTGATGGTCTGTTACTATTACCACCATCCTTATCTACTTCCCCCCAGCCAAGACATTCTCTCTTTTCTTCTGCTCCCTTTCTCTAATGGACGGTCATTGCTTCCAGATAAAGCCTTTGGCTCCACTGAGCATTCAATAGTCATCACATTTGCCCAACACTGTTCTTGATTGTTATGTGGCTTGGTTTTTCTGTTGCTGTAAGACTGTGAGTACAGCTAGGGCTGGGGCAACTCTGACTCAGCTTCAGACCGTGCCTATCTAATGACAGGTGTTCAATACTATTTATTACATAGAATGTCCAATGTCTGTCTGCTTGATCTATTTCTTTATGTGAATATCAGTAACTACTTGCTGTTGGCAAGAGAAGAATGATTATGAGGTGCTTTGATAAAATACTTGTATTATGTGCCCAATAAAATATATAGCTGATAACTAAGGGTGCAGAATGAAATAGTTCAAGCCAAAGGTCAAGCTATATAGTCTACTACTGCAAAAAAAAAAAAAAAAAAAAAAAGTAGCAGCTTTGAGAAGCCCACAATCTTAAAGGAAACTTAGGGGGCAAATCTAATGGAGTCCTTTTCTCTCAAAGGTCCTAAAATCTCCTTAAAGATGTGAAAAGGTAGTGTCTCAATCATATTCATAAGAGAGTTGTATATCAATAAAAACCAAACAAAATTTTCATATACCCACTAATAATTTGATTAATTAGTCATGCTACACCCATGCAATGTACTACTATAGAAGCATTAAAATGCAGAATCAAAATGGACTTACATTCAAAGATATCTCTAATATTTTAAAATGGGAAAAATGATCAAGAAGTGTCACGATAATCCTATTTTGATTAAAAATAATTATATTTAGGAGATAAACATCAACACACAAAATTTCTGTGTAAAAAAATTGTTATTCTGTTATGTTGGGAGATGTATTTATTTGTAATTCTTTCTACTACTTAGACATTCATCATTGCAATAACATGTACATTATTGTTTTATTTGCGTGAAAATGACAAGTACCTCTATGTTTAAATAGCATGCATGAAACTGAGAAAACTAAGAACTGCTAAATGACTGAGGACCTGCAGGCTATCCACAAGCTTACCTAAACATCCTTTCACTGACTTCTTCTTCCAACTTGCTGGAGTGGGAGGAAACGACGCCAAAGGAACCCAAAGGTTGATGAGTAATGGGGGCTAGGTTTTGTTTGGAAGAGAGTCCAACCCTAGCAGGGGTCTCCTTGGGTACAGATGAGAAAGGGAGACAGGTGGCAGTACAAGACACAGACAAGTTGACGACTTCCACTGCCTTCAGGCTATCCAGAGTAAAGGCCTCTGTGGAGTTCAATTGGGACCCAGAGATGGAAGTGCCTGTCTTCAGCTCCTGATTTCCTGACACCTGGGAGGCAATAGTGTGAGTCACAGTGGGGCACACAGTGCCTGCTTCATGTTTGACCTCCAGAGAGGCAGTATGTCTTCTGTTCAATGTCATGGTATCATTGACACTTAGTGAACCGTTTTGTACACCTGTAGAATTCAGGTTGACAGCTTCAACAGCTGGTGCACAAGTGATTTCAGGCACCTTATGGTGAGATGCAGCCCTGACTTCTGAGACGTGGTTGGAGGGTATGCGTTTACTCAATCTCGATTCTTTAGGTTTGACTTTTGTGGTTTCTACTGCTGCTCTATGTAAAGACCTGGTCCTAGAATTTTCAAGCACTATAGTACATGGTATTTTTAAGTTAAGAACTTTGGTTTCAGTACTTGATGTATTTTCAGCCATGCCATCCACACAACAAGGTTCTGGAGAATCAAGCTGATTCTCTTTGCTTTTGCGGATGTCCACATACCCAAGGCCCTGGGGTCTGTCAGAATCTAAAGCTATATCTGCAAGGGAATGTCCTGCCCTGACATCCTGAAGCATGGAGCTACCATAAGTATGGGAACTGTTTCTAGGTGAACTGTTGTCCTGGCTAGAAATGTTCAGGTCTTCAGCAAATACTCCTGTGTTATTCAAGCTATCTGTACCTTCAGCAGTATCCTCGGGGCTGCTGATCTGGGGAGCAGAGACAGACTTGGTTAGCTTGGTAAGTGCCAACTCCCGCTCCTCATCTTCAAAAGGCAAAGAGCTGATAGAGGTAAGAGAAGCCTGGATGCCACTGGGCAGACTAGTGTTGCTCTCTGTATGCCCGCCTTCCAAAGAGTTCCTGTGGTGGGCATGCCTCCGAACCACCTGATGTAAAGCTTCACGATCGCTGGGTATCTCCAGGGCCCTGCTTCGAGCCTCAGACCAGGCAACTGAGCTTGGCTCACTCTCAATGCCTGAGTCAGATATTATGGAGGCTGACCTCTTGATAACACCAGAGAGCACTGACAGATCTTCCTGCTCATCTGCATGGTCCAGCAGGGAAGGCCTGGTGTCCAAAGGTTCCCTCAGAGCAGTGCTCATCGGATCACAGGGCTCAGCAGGGGTGAGCTTCAGGCTCAGCAGTACAGGTTTTCCCTCCTGTTCTGCTCCCCTTCCAAGAGTCCTGAACTCAAGAGCAGCTGTTTGGCTTAAGGAGATGACATTATTCTGACTTATTCCTGCTATAACTTTGTTTGGCACAGTCTTAATAAGATCATGGCTGTCCCTAGAGCTACTGTGCTCATGCCGAACATTAAGGTCCTGCATGGGCTCAGCTCTAGGGTGATTTTTATTGCTAGATTGCACATCAAGGTAGGTCAGTGCTGGGGCCTGCCCATCCTCAGGGCCTGGACTTCTACGCATGTCCACATCTGCTAGTGAATCTTTTACAGCATCAGGTCTCGGGCCAGTCCAGCCTTCCTCTTCAGGCATCCCTGTTTTGTTTTGAAATTCACCAATGGTCAGATACACTTGAGATTCTGAGCACACATCCACAGGATTCCGGGTGGAGACATTCTCTTCCATCTCTGAACACGTAACAACATCTTCATCTGAGCCCAACTGGGGTGCTTTTGTAGTAGATAAGGAAAGGTCCTTTCTTGAAGATGATTTTTGATTTGTAAGAATCTTTTCTTTCCCTTTTAGATTCATTATTGCAGGCCTTGTCAGTGGCACATCAAAATCAGGATAAACACTCAAATTATGCCCTGTAACAAAATAAGAAAATTGTATTATAGTTTACAAACCAATTATTATAGATTATTCAAATGCCCAACTGTATGAAAATAATCCAAGAGCCCTTTATTACTATTTTTTTGAAAGGGGATGGCCTTCATGTTTGTGAAAATTTTCAAGTTACAGAAAAACTTTTTTTTTAATTAAGAGTATACAGATATTTTATGCTAACCAGGTGATGGGTTAAAGTCCCAAATAGTTTAGCTTGAGATAGATAAGGATATGAATGTAACAAAACATGTGATTAGAGGGTTGGGCAAGGAAAAAGAAATAGCCATTAGACTTCTGTGAGAAGACTGAATCTAGGTGAGAGACCAGGGCTTCACTCAATTTTGTCCATATAAGATCCATGAACAGCCAGGATCCTGTGGCAAAGAGGAACTCCTCAAATTCACAGAGTAACAACATAAATAGATGCTTCAGGATAAGGAAAGTCCTGAGAACACAGAAAGTTCAGGCCAAGCTTCAACCTAAGGATCACCCTCTTCTCTGTCTCCCATCTTTCTCTCTGTGTTTCTGTTTCTCTCTATGTATCTCTCCTCCCCTCTCTCTTCTTCTCTCTCCTCTTTCCCCTCTCTGTCTCTGTCTCTGTCTCCCTCTCTCTCTCCCTCTCTCCTTCTTCCCCATCCAGTTTTTATTTTGGGGAGATGGCCATCCTTCATTTCTAACAGTAAAACTCTAATTGTGAGCAAAGCTCCTTTTTGAGCCCTGTGAGTCATCCTAGCAAATCCTTAGATAAGGGTAAGTTAAATGAACCAAGAATTTGTATCCAGGGGCCAGAATTGCAGGCTGCCAATTTGCTTGCAGAATGTGAAATAAAATTTTGCTTGAAAGATATTAGTCTCTGACTTCCATTATGCACAACAAAAAAGAAAAGGAGAAAAAAAAAACTAGAGAAAAATGAAACTATTTTATCTTCTACCACTTACCTTTGTCAAAATACAATTAGCATCTCCTACTTGCAAATTCGAAGAGGTCAATCATAAGCACAGTGTTTACAGAGTAAGATAAAAATATAATTTAGAGCTGGGAAGGTCTGTTTGTAAAATCCAACATGGCGATTCATGAGCACCCTGGGCCACTGTGGACTTCAGTAATGTTTTCCACCTTCCTCAGCTGTGGGATGGGCAGATCCATAGGAGCCTGTATGCCTTTCACTCATTCCTAATCCATTATATGAAATTATGTCATGCGTGGAGACAAAGAATTCTACTTTCTGCAAAGCAAACACTATTAGGAGTGATCCCTGCCATCAGAATCACAGCCGTCTTCAGAGGCTGATAGCAGGGAACCAAAGTGTGATCTTTTATCTTGTTTTTTCTTCTGCTGTGTTCTATAAGCTGTTCTTTCATTTTCCCTCAATTTTAAATCCTTTCTTTTTATTCTTGTCCCACACAACTGATCAGTAACAAACATTCTCCATGTGCCCTTGTTAAATTCAAGACATGAGATGTGGCATGGGACATTTCCCACATATATCATATAAACAAGAAGATGTTGTTTTCTTTAATAGGTATAAACCCACTACTGATGGACTGCTACACTGGTTCCATCCATTTCCTTATTACTGTGAATAGTGCATCATGAACACATATCTTGGGTGGAAGAATTTACAGTTCTTTGGGTGCATAGTACTTCTGGTTTCAGTTTTGTAAGAGACTTCAGTTCTAATTCCTGTAGAGGCTTTATACTGTTAGAAACCATGAAGGCAAACAAAAAGGAAAAGGATATCCACAGAGGATCAGGGGCCAAGGGAGAGCAGCGGAGGAAAAGGAGGTCAACCACACTCCCAGACAGACCCTACATCCACCCAGGAGCTTTTGGGTAACACAAATAAGACTTAATGAATCTCTGCTATTTTTTTTTTTAACAGAACAGAAAATTGGGTGGGTAAGGTAATAGGGAGATGTTGGAGGAGAATGAATGTGATCAAAATGACTCCTCAAAGAATTTATAAAGTAGTAAGTATTAAATGTAATAAAGAAACCCATTACTTCCTATGTTAATATGTTAAAAATAAAAATAAAAGTTAAAAGGCTTCATGTGGCTTTAATAGAAGCAAAATCAATACAGCTTCTCTTATCATGAATTAAGCCATACATACCTACACTGCTTGCAGACCACATGAGGCTTTGATGCATGATTGTCTAATAATTTTCAGTGCAATTTGTAATTAGATTGATAGAGGGATGAACTCTTCCTTTACCTGGGTGCATTCAGTAAACCTGGAAGTACTGGGAGGTGTTTTCTGTCCTCTGAAGACCTTTATTCAGTTTTCAGCAAATTACCCAGTATCCCTTCTACACCCACACAGTGGGGTACACCCTACCACAGTGTGATGACCCGCTTGTGAACACTTGTCTCTCTGGAGGAGACAGCTTGTGTTTTATTTCTGTAGCCTGCAGTCTGACACTCTGTCTAGTACATATTTGATGAACTGTGCTCCCGAGAGGGACTAAGCCAGGAACAGGAATCTAGCAAAACAAAGAATATTATATTCATGTGTTGCTTTTATTGGCTTGAATGCAATTATTGCAATGATGTTTAGTATCACAAAGACTATAACTAGCATGACTTTGGTGAAAAAAATATCTCCATACTAGGAAGTGGGTAGGTAAGATCGAAAGTGGGCATTTGTTATAAGCACCAAGAAACTTTTCAAAAAATATTGGGAAGCACACAAAAGAACAACAAGTTGCCTTGCCAAAAAAGTGTGTCTGCTGTGGCAAAGCTAGAATGAATGGTTTCCAGGGATCAGGCAAGTAAGGAAAGGAAATATGTGAAGAACACAGAGAGGGATTTAAGGTGGTGAAAACGATCTACATGCTGTATGTGATGTGTTAGAGTGGTCAATGTATACCACAAAAGGAACCCAGAGTAATGCTAATACCAAATCAACTTTAGATAATAATTACTTACCTAACATAGAGGCATGGACTGGAACACGAGTTCCCCTTGAGTGGAGGCTATTGGTGGTGCAGCTGAGAAAGTATTCATGTGCAGGGCCAAGGAGTACATGGACTACTTCTGTGTAGTCCACACACTTTTTATATCTCTATTGCTGGGAATTGAAATCTAAAAATCATTTTATAAAGAATAACTTACAAAAGTAAACAGAAGTAAATGAAGCACAGCAGGACAGTGTTCTGGGGGATGCTTCCTCAGAACAGCAGACACTGGATCATGGTAGACTCGGGGATGTCACAAACAAAGACTAGAATTCAGGAGTGTATAGTCCCTAAGTGGATGAAGTGAGCATAAACAGAGGGATATGACTATGAACAGGCAGAGATAATCTGAAATATGGATCAGCTTGCAAGCCGTGAGTGAGTTTGTGACAAATGTCGTAGGGGAAAAGTTGTAGATTCTTGGAAAACAAAATATTTATAAGGCCCATCCTTGACTAAGAGACAGGATGCAAGAAATGGCAGTGAGGAAACTGTTGTCAGCGTAATAATTTGGAGTTGTCATTAAAACTGTGAGAGACTGAGAAGAACAAAGCATCTCACTCAGAGAGACAGGTGGAGAGCCAGACACTGGCGACTGGTGTTAATTAATACCCGTTGGCCCTTGGCTTTAGTCCTTCAATGTTTTACACCTCCCAAAATAACCCTGTAGTAGATACCCTTTTGTTCAACTTCATACACTAATGGTTGGAAAAAATATTTGAATATGATCACTGTGATGAACTCAGTTGTCTTGCAACAGAGTATGGACTCCCAGGAAAACTACGACAATTTCTGAAACAGAGCACATATTCCTGCCTTGACTCTAACCACAAATGCACACAAATATTGCAAATAGAAACCAAACTTGTGTACATCCCATTTGATGCTACCCTGAAAGAATGTACTAAGAATGTGTCTGACAACCTTGGCAACATAAAACTATTTAGGCCACCACACTCTTGCAGAAAGAGGAAATAGTTCAATGTTGTATTAAGATATTTTGATTTGGATTAAAAAACCACCCAATACTTTGTAAAAGAACAAATCAGTCAAGAAAAGCTTTGAAATTAATAAATAAGAATTAAGAAAGTTTAGAAGAAAAGCTTTGAGTTTTAAGTGGGCAAGCCAGTAATGCTTATGAGACAGCAGTAACACATCAGGTCAGGGCTTTATGGGGGACACCCTGAGGAGACAGTTAGACAGGTAAGAGTAAATGTTCACTGTACCTAAATAATTGAGACTACAAGGCTGATGTTCAGGCCACAGCTTATGACAAACAATGCAAAGAGAGATGTACTATTTAACTTATGTGTGACATTTAGCTTTTGTTGTCAACTTGATACAATCTAGAATCACTTGCGATGAGAGTCTTTTTAATTTAATTTTATTTTATTAATTACACTTTATTCACTTTGTATCCCCCCATAAACCCCTCCCTCCTCCCCTCCCAACCCCACCCTCCCTCCCCTTCTTCATGCATGCCCCTCCCCAAGTCCACTGATAAGGGAGGTCCTCCTCTCCTTCCTTCTGATCTTAGTCTATCAGATCACATCAGGAATAGCTGCATTGTCATCTTCTGTGGCCTGGTAAGGCTGCTTCCCCCTCAGGGGGAGGTGATCAAAGAGCAGGCCAATCAGATTTTGTCAGAGGCAGTCCTTCTTCCCATTACTATGCATGGGCTACATCTGTGCAGGGGTTCTAGGTTATCTCCATGCATGGTACTTGGTTGGAGTATGAGTCTCTGGGAAGGAACCCCACAAGGAGAGCAACAGAACCAGAAATTTGAACATAGGGATCAGAGTCTTAACAACATATTTTCTACATTGGCTTGGCCTATGAGTGTGTCTGTGGAGGGCTGTTTTCATTAAGTTATTTGATGTTGGAAACCCAGCCTACTATGGGTGGCGCTGTTTCTTAGGCTGGGGATTCTGAACTATATGAGTAGAGGAATAGAGATGAATACAAGCAAGCGAGCAAGAGTACAGCGTTCATTTTTTCATTGTTCTTAACTGTGGTTATGATATGACTGGTTTTTTTACTTTCTCAGAGTGATGTACTTTAGCCTGGATCTGTAGTCTGAAGCAAGCATCTTTCTCCCCTAAGTTTTTGTGTCAGAGTGTGTTATCACAGCACCAGAAATGAAGCTTGGACAATGATGGCTTACAAGAACCTGGGTAAGCAAATGTCTGCTGTCATATCTCCTCATGTTAAGACTCGAGACCCAAATGAGTAACATGGGTAGAATGCAGTACATTGGAAGACCTTGTGGGGAAAATATATATAGTTTTCAGCTGAAGCTATGGGCTAAGAGAAAGTGTAGTTGATTCAAAATAAAATAAAATAACCTGATAGAATAACATGCACGAAGACTGAAATTTATGCTCACTGCAATATTTATCAACATCTGCAACTAAAATGACTGGGAAACAATCTACATCAAATTCTGATGGAAAAATATCAGAGGTTCTTATAATTCATGCTTAATTTCCTCAACTGTTCTAAATTGCTGGAAGTTATGTAACTATAAGATGTATTAATGAAAACACAAGCATATAAACAAATGCACACATGTGCGAGCATGCGTGTGAACACACACACAATCTGTGCATTTAAAGAAACTAATCAAGAGGGAGGATCCCGACTAAAATGCTCAATCCCCATCCCGAAAGGCAAAGAGGATGGACATCAGAAGAAGAAGAAAACAGGAAACAACCTAGGAACCTGCCATAGAGGGCTTCTGAAAGGCTCTGCCCTGCAGAATATCAAAGCAGATGCTGAGATTTATGGCCAACTGCTGGGCAGAGTGAATGGAATCTTATGAAATAAGTGGGAAATAGTAAGATCTGGAGAAGACAGGAGCTCCACAAGGAGAGTAACAGAACCAGAAAATTTGAACACAGGGGTCTTTCCAGAGACTCATACTCCAACCAAGTATCATGTATGGAGATAACCTAGAACCCCTGCACAGATGTAGCCCATGACAGTTCAGTGTCCAAGTGAGTTCCATAGTAATGGGAAGAGGGGCTGTCTCTGACATAATCTGATTGGCCTGCTCTTTGATCACCTCCCCCTGAGGGGTGAGCTGCCTTACCAGGCCACAGAAGATGACAATGCAGCCACTCCTGATGAGATCTGATAGACTAAGATCAGAAGGAAAGAGAGGGGACCTCCCCTATCAGGGGACTTGGGGAGGGGCATGCATGAAGAAGGGGGAAGGAAGGTGGGATTAGGAGGGGAGGAAGGAGGGGTTTATGGGGAATACACAGTGAAAAAAGTGTAATTAATAAAAGTTTAAAAAAAGAAAGAAATAAAATTAAAGGAGTACAACTGAAAAAAAAAAAGAAAAGAAAAAAAATGTTTAAAACATCATTGAGTTGGAGGTTTAGAGTAACTCAGGATACACTCCACTTGTCATACACTATCTTGACGCTAGATGTCAGAGTACAACTGGAATCCAGATTCGTGTTTGCACTCTTTGTCCCTCCAAGTCATCTAGATCCCGGAATACAAGTTTCCAGTTTCAGAGTTTCTGAAATGTAACCATTTTTCTGTGCTTTATAAAGCAGCAAGCAAATTAGTCTGGCTTAAAACACCTGAGGAACGTAACAGAGCAGAGCTGCAGAGGCTGCACTCTGGAGTTGAGTATATACCACACACACACACACACACACACACACACACACACACACACACACAATTTAAAGGATTAAAGAAATAAACCATTTTGTTAAAGTTTAGTTAAACCATTAATATGGCACTTGACATTTTCTGCTCACAGCTGTGTTTCTATGGTCAAGTTGTGAAAGAGAACAGAATAGGGACGTTCATTTCTTTGTGTTTGGTCATTCTGCAGTTGGTCTCAGGGTTCACTGAAAAACAGTTCTCAGTGTACACAAATAAAAGGTACAACCTTGTTCTTTTACTCCCTGATACAGTTATCTGTTCGTAGATTCCCATAGTTACACAGACCATTTTCTCAAGTCCTTGACCTGCCTTGTGGCATTAAACAGGTACTTGGATTACATAGTGAGTGGCCAGCTAGAATGATAGCAAAACCTTACCCAAAGGAACTAAACAAACAACCACTACCACAACAACCACCACAACGGAGGCACTAACTCAGTGCCATTAAAGCTTAGAAAGAAATGGCTGTAGTTAAAACTTGAGATAACAAACGGTTATCACCAGCCTTTGATAGCTCTTGTGTGTCTCTGTGTGTGTGTGAGTGTGTGTGTGTGTGTGAATGATGTGTTTGTGTGTTACTCTGTAGGTAAAAACACAAGCACCAGAGACATTTTTGAACCAGAAAAGTCCATGTAGGCCTTAATACCAACTCTTCTTTCACAATTCCTTAACTCCAAAGGAAAATGCTGCATCCGTTTGCTTCTACTGTTGTGAAGAGCGGTCACCAGAACTCCAGTAGCACTAGTTAACGCACTACTACTTACCCGGGAAGCCTAATTCTTGTTTCTTTTCAAAACAACAGAGAAAGACAAACCTGAGGCAGGGCAGTCCACATATCTGTCCTCAAAGATAACGGGCAGGGTGTTCCAGTCACCGTCAATATCCAGGCACTCTGCGGGCAGTGGGGGCATGCTGGTGAGGTACTCTGAGTTCCGGATATCCAGAGACAGCTGGCTGTGGGTCTGGGTCCTGTGGAGAACACGGACAGGTAATCACCCACTCAGGACCGACAGTTTTGAATAGAATCTTATCATTCTAACCCCAAGAAAGCATTAGCAGCGCTTTTAGCACATCCTGGCAAGGACCATCTTCGTGCCCTCCAACCACCCTACCCCTCTTCCCCCCTGCCCGATGTAGTAGTCTCCTTTGCTGAGGAACTGATCCAGGGACTAGCATTGGTGCAGTGCATTGTGGGATTGGCTTACACAGGCCGGTTACGAGAAGGTAATTAGCACTAGGCTACTGAAAGGCAAGCTAAGAAATGGCTACAGACCTAAAATTTGTGCTTTGGAGGAGAAAGTTAAATTTACTCATCTATTACTCCAGCATCTTTAACTTTTTAAAGTACTTAGAGTCTGAGTCGTATTTGATACATCTGAGTTAAAAGCCACCTGAGGTAGCTTCTTTATTATTACGTGGTTACTGACAACTTTTATTAGTGTGTAAGCCACCATAAATCAGGAAGGATATACTTTCTGTTTCCCTGTGTGGGGGGGGATTTTTCAAGCTCATATTTAATCTCTATGACCTAAACATAATTCTACCAAAGAAGAATTTGATTTCAGAATCTGAGGTAATTACTACTTTATGATTTAAAAGTTGGGAGGGGCATGCTATTTTAATTCCCTACCCAGAAGAGATTAAATTCTTATTATGAAAAAAAAACTAATTAATGTTTTATATTTGTATAGAACAACTAAGTCACTATTCCCTAAGGAAAGAGGACTTCTAGGATTGTAGATTTGGGAGAAGACTGAACATGTGTCTGCCGGGCTACCCGCCTGCTGGCCTGTACCTCTTTATGTAACAGCCTCCACTCTAGACACTCCCATGTCACTTCCCAGCCATGTGGGCCATATGTGTGTATGAAGTAACTGTAGCTGTGTAACCCTGCACAGATTCATCACAAATTCTAAACATTATATCATCACCATCAACAGAAATACCACGAGATCAACACATACACATCAGTGATTTGTGGCATATATATGATATAAATATTAATATAATGTTAATTATGACAGCATATATTCATTTTTATAGATTAAATATGTTTGCTTATTTTTTCTATTTTCTAGTTTCACCTATAGTAATAAAGTGAGAAATTTTTCCTCTTATTCAAAGCTTTATAGAAGTTGTTGCAACTTTATACCTATTTGAATATTTAATTATTTGGATGTTGTAGCTGGATATTTAAATATTTTGTTTCATTGGGTCTGCGCTCTATTCCACCTTTGCTCTCCTAAGTATGTAAAGGTGTATCCAGAAGACTCTGGCATGTGAACTGATGATAAGCTTGCCAGATCTTGATTTCAGTGTGGACAGGCACCATTTGATAGGCTGAACAGCACAAGGATGGACAGAATGAACATTTTTTTTCCCCTGAAACCAGGATACATTTGTTTTCTCCTGTTATCTGACATCACTATCCCAGGTTCTCCAACTTTCAAACCATGGGGCTCATAGCACCATCCCTAACCCTCAGGTTCCTTTACACATGAAACTGGTCCCCTGGTCCCAACATCTTCAAACACCGCTTGCTTCTCTGGCTCTCTGGTTTCCATACTGATCACAGTGGAGCCTGTCAACTTGAACCCGAGGCTCACTAGTTCAGCTAACTGACTGATCAACCAATTTCAAGGATCCTACTGTCTCTTCTTCTGCAATGCTGGCATTACAAGTACTTGCCACGACACCTTGCTTATTACGCCAGGGCTGGTGATCTGAACGTAGGTCTTCTTATGTACATAGAAGCCATTTTCTTAACTGAGCCTTCTCTCCAGATCCGGGGGGGGGGGGAGGAATGTCCTTTTAACTGTTAATCTGTGTTGTACATGCTCCGTGTAACTAATGACTTCAACACTTCACTCTCACCAAAGACAGATCGTCTAGACAGAAACTAAACAGAAATGCTTAAACTAGCAGATGATGTGAATCAAGTGGACGAAACAGATATTTACAGAGCATTCCATCCAAAACCAAAAGGATGTACTTTCTTCTCAGCACCGCACAGAACCTTCTACAAAACTAACCATATAATAGACACAAAGCAAACCTCCACAGACAAGAAAATTGAAATAAACTCTTATAACTTATCATACCACCATGGATTAAAGCTGGACTTCACCAACAACAGAAACATTTGAAAGCCTATAAATTCACAGAAACTGATGACTCTATCCAATGATCAATGGGTCAAAAAAAATTAGAAATAAATTAAAGACTTTCTAGAATTCAATGAAAATGAATGCATGACATATTCATGCTTAGGAAACACAATAAAAACAGTGCTAAGAGGAAAGTTCATAGCACTAAGTTCCTTCATAAAAACTTGAAGAGATGTCATACTAGCAATTTAAAATCAAATCTGAAGACCTCTAGAACAAAACAGAGCACACATGCCCAAGAGGAGTAGATGACAGAAAATAATCAACATCCATGTTGAAATCAATAAATTAGACACAAAGACAACAATACAAAGAATCAAGAAAACCAACGCTGGTTCTTTGGGAAATTCAATAAGATAGACAAATCCTTAGCCAAGCAAAGAAATGGCAGAGAGACAGTACCCATATTGACAAATTCAGAAATGAAAGGGAGTCACAAAAAAAACAGATAGTGGGGAAATCCAAATAATTATTAGATCTTACTTAAAAAGCCTGTACTCCACAAAATTGGAAAATCTAAATGAAATAGATGAATTTCTTGATAAATTCCAAAGTTGAATCAAGATAAGGTAAACAATTTTTTTTGTTTTATTTATTTATTCTTTTTTAATATAATATATTATATTTATTACAATTTATTCACTTTGTATCCCAGCTGTAGCCCTTACCTTTGTCCCCTCCTAATCCCACTCTTCCTTCCTCCTTCATCTCCT
This sequence comes from Psammomys obesus, assembly GCF_907164565.1. Classification (NCBI taxonomy): domain Eukaryota; kingdom Metazoa; phylum Chordata; class Mammalia; order Rodentia; family Muridae; genus Psammomys; species Psammomys obesus. Next base: position 5,038,343 of record NW_026596079.1, on the reverse strand, counting down.
CCCATGACACTTCCCCAGTCCACTGATAGGGGAGATCCTCCTCCCCTTCCATCTGACCCTAGCCAATCAAGTCTCATCAGCACTGTCTTTCATAGTCTTCCTCTGTGGCCTGGTAAGGCTGCTGCCCCCTCAGGGGAAGGTGATCAAAGAGCCAGCCACTTGGTTCATGTCAGAGACAGCCCCTGTTCCCTTTACTAGGAAGCCCATTTAGAGAATCAGCTGCCATGGGCCACATCTGTGCAGAGGTTCTAGGTTATCTCCATGAATGGTCCTTGGTTGGAGTATCAGTCTCAGAAAAGATCCCTGGGCCCAAATTTGGGATTCTGTTGTTCTCCTTGTGGAGCTCCTGTCCTCTCCAGGTCTTACTATCTTTCATAACATTCCCTGTACTCTGCCCAAAGTTTGGCTATGAGTCTCAGCATCTGCTTTAATACCCTGCTTGGCAGTCCTCTGTGATGGACTCCTGTTTTGTTTCTTGTTTCCAATGTCTATCCCATTTGCTTCACAGAAAGAGGATTGATCATCTTACCCAGCGTTCTCCTTCTTACTTAGCTTCTTTAGGTGTACAGATTTTAGTATGATTATCCTATAGTATATATCTAATATCCACTTATAAGTGAGTATATATCATGTGTGTCTTTCTGCTTCTGGGATACCTCACTCAGGATGATCTTTTCTAGTTCCTACCATTTGCCTGCAAATTTCATTGTTATTTTTTTTTTCATTTCCTTGTTTTTAGTTGCTGAGTAGTATTCCATTGTGTGAATGTGCCACAATTTTTGTATCCATTCCTCAACTGAGGGACATCTGGGTTGTTTCCAGATTCTGGCTATTATGAATAAGGTTGCTATGAACAAGGTTGAGAAAATGTCCTTGTTGTATACTTGAGCATCTTTTGGATATATTCCTAGGAGTGGTATAACTGGATCTTGAGGTTGCAGTATTCCTGATTGTCTGAGAAAGCACCAGATTGATTTCCAAAGTGGTTTTACAAGTTCACATTACCACAAGCAATGGAGGGGGGTTCCCTTTTCTCCACATCCTCTTCAGCATGTGTTGTCATTTGAGTTTTTTATCTTAGCCATTCTGATGGATGTAATAGCCCAAAACTGGAAACAGCTTAGATGTCCCTCAACCAAAGAACGGATTAAGAAAATGTAAATTTACACCATTGAATACTACTCAGCTATGAAAAACAATGACATCATGAAATTTGCAGATAAATGGGTGGGACTAGAAAATATCATCCTGAGTGAGGTAACCCACAAGCAGAAATGGGATGTACTCACTTATATGTGGATATTAGCCATAAGGTACATGATAGCCATCCTAAAATCCACAGACAAAGAAGCTGTGTAACAGGGAGGGCACAAAGGAGGATGCTTGAATTTCACTCAGAAGGGGAATAAAATAGACACCTGAAATAGATGGATAGAGGGATGTGGGTGGGAGAGAGGACAGGGAGGGGAAAAGGTGTGGGGATCAGGTGTAGGGAGAATGAGAAGGACTGGGAGAAAGAAGGGAATTTAATGTGGGAGCATCTGTGGAACAGGGAAGGCTTCTAGGAGTCTATGGTGGTGACCCTAGCTGAGACTCTTAGCAGCAGTGGATATGGAGCTTGAAGTGGTCACCTCCTGAAGCCCCGTAGGACTTCCAGTGGAAGGAGGGGGATGCAAACCAACCTATAAAACCTTGTACCCTGACAACCAATGACTCTTCTAACTTACTAATTATATTATGAGAGAAAGCCCGCCTTCTGCCACTATTAATGCTATACTTGCAGACAGGAGGCTAGCATAACAACAGTTATCTGAGTGGTTTCACTCAGGCACTGATGAAAACCCAAAGCCAAACATCAGGTGGAGCTAGAAGAATCTTATGAAAGAAGAAGGTTTGGGAGAGCCAGAGTGATCAAGGATACCACAAGAAAATGCCTACAAAATCAACTAATCTGGGCCCATAGAGGACTACAGAGACTGACCCACTATCCAGAGAGCATCCACGGGACAGCCCTAGGTCCTCCACACATATATCACAAATGTACAGCTTGGTCCTCATGTGGGGACTCTAGTAGCAGAGCAGAGGTTGTCTCTGTTTTATGCATTTGAGCCCTTTCCCCTAACTGGGCTGTCTTGTCCAGCCTCAATAGAAGAAGATGTGCCCATTCCTACTTGATATGCCAAGGAGGGTTGATATCCATGGGAGGTCTCTCCTTGTCTGAGAAGGAGAGGGAGTCATAAAAGGAAGGGGAGAGGTAGGAATTGGAAAGAGAGGAGGGAAGGACAGTTCTGATCAAGATGTAAAATAAATAAATTAATTAAAGAAAAAATTAAAGAAATTAAGATGGTCAACTGGGATTTGAAATGCTAACGTCCAGCTTCATTTTCATGCTAATAAACCATGAACTGAACTTTTCATGAATCGGCATTATTTTGTGGTGCAGAAGACACGGCATGAACTAGTCTCCTGCCCCTCTCTTCTACCTTCCAGTTCCTGCTTTCCTCCATCACGTTGGTCTCAGACTGAGATCATTAATAGAAGGTCTTCTTGCTTCGTAACCAATGTGCACAGCCTGAGTTGCTATAACCACAGACTGAGGTCAAATGTTACATCCTCAATTATATTTTTTTCTCTTTGTTAAAATCAGACCACGACCCTCACACAATTTTGCCTAAAAGGTAGTTGATGCTCGTTTGCAGGAATAAGCTGTATGTGTCTCTTTCTAGCTTCATACATCATAATAACTCAAATAACTTGAAACATTGTTGTGGGGAATTCACATAACAACTCCATAAATGCTTTATAGTACATGGCTTGGTTTTGGGATTCTGAAAACTAGTGTTCAGCCATTTATGAGAGCACCTGCCATACCCTTTCTCATTCCATATTCCCTTATCTTGCTTATTTTTTTTACACCTGTAACTACCTGAATGAGTGAATTTACGCTTCCTATTAGTTAGGTAGAATTCCTACAAGACCTCATCTCTAGTCCACATGGACAATTAATGGTCATTCATCAATCACCATCTATATTTACATAACCATTTACACAGAAAGGTCTCTGGCTTGCACTGTTTGCACTCTGTGTGGATGTTCCCATTTTGTCCTTTCGTCTTTCACTTTTGACCATTTTATGGTGACAGAAACTATGAGTAACCCATTGATTTCCTTCCTTGCTGCTTGATAAAATGTCCTGCTGTAAGAGGCTTATGGGAGGAATAATTTTTTTGGACCTCATTTCTCAGTTATAGTCCACCCTTGCAGAGAAGTCACGTCAGCAGATGAAAGCAGCTGGTCAGTCACAGGCAAGAACAATGCTTTCTCCACTTTCTATATTCCAGAATGTCCTGCCCAGGGAATGGTGTCACCCATATTAGGCAGGTCTTTTCAACTTGATCACTGTAAACAAGAAAATCGCCACAGACACTCCCTCAGGCCAACCTAATCTAGACAAGCTCTCATTAGTACTACCTTCTCAGCGGATTCTAAATTTGATAAAATTGACAAAAACCGACCATCACAATTAGCTGCAGTTGAGATTAAACTGACAGCAGGAAAGTTAACTTCTCAAGGACTCACTCACTGTACAGCACTGGATACCCAATGTTACGAGGACTTTGCACAGGTGTCCAGAGGGCTGGCATTCTAACCAAATGATGCACACAGATTGTGATGCTTAATTTTCATTGTCAACTCAACTAAACTGAGAACCACCTGGGAGAGACACACACTCTGGACATGTCCGTGATCAATTTTCCAGGGTGTCACTAATGATGGGAGAACCACTCTGAACGTGGTAACATCAGTAGGCTGGGGTCCCAGTCTGAATAAGACGGGTCAAAAAGAGGAAGTGAACTGGGTACAAACATTTCTTGTTCTGCTTGACTTCGATGCCTTGTGACAGCTGCCTCACTCTCCTGCAGCCTTGACTTCCTGTCAGGATGACCCTTCAAATTGTGGGCCACCCTCCTTTAAGTAGATGTTCTTTGGCATTTTAATCCCAGCGATGAGAAAATTAATTAGTACAGAAATCAATGGTCTCTGTGACCTTCACTTCCCCATGAGTTCACACTCTCTGAGAAACATGGTTTACCCATAACACAAACTCCACCTTTTCCCTATTTTGTATAGACTTCCAGGAATGCATTTTCCCCCCTATATTTCTGAATTTCAGTGTTTTGTTCAGTGGCCCTCGAGGTTATATTTAACTTTAACAGATTTGTTCTTCCAGTTCTAACTGTCAAATTAGTCAGCCGGTTCTAGCCTGAGACTTGAAAAAAATTAGTGAATGAATGAATGAGTGAATTAATGAATAATTTCATTGATGTGCTTGTAGAAGACCTCAGTGATATCTTAACAAGCTATTTTCACAAGAAGATGCATTTTCCTTGCTGTCCCACTCACTCTCAGAACCAAAAGCAAACACTAAATGTCACTGTAGTTTGCATACACAATGAAACCTGTGGAAGAAACAGGATTGTATACACTATAATGAAAGATTTACAGGTCTCTCTTATGCAACACAAAAATTCCATCAGCCTCTTCTGATGGATGCACTGTGGCCTCTCAAACACGATCCCATTCACCATTTCTTTTAGACGAACAGGTTATTCAAAATGAAAATATTGGTGGTCATCAGATCTCAGTGTGGTTTCTGCCTGTCTTCCCCAGGGAACCTAAGAAACCTCATCTCTCATCACCCCTTGAACTTACTTGAATACTTTTCAGTACTTTCTGAAAAGAAGGCAATCATAGAAAGGCATCAGTCCTCCTGATTAGAGATCTTGGGTTTAATTATTGTGCTAAATATATGTTTTAGCTACTGCACCATAGGGCTTTTCTGACATAGCATGTGCCCACACTGCCTGCTTCCATTAATTTTGCAGACTTGGCACAGATGTCGGCAGAGGCTTGGGAAGTCTCATTTCGTCCTGATAGACATGGAACAAAAGAAACCTTTGGCTATTGACCTTTCCTGCCACCTGCAGCCCGTGCCTCCCTAGTGTGAATACTTTCTCCACCTGCACAGTTTGTAGACTGAGTGTGCAAAGGGAAACAGAGTGTCTGTTTCACAGCAAGAGAAGAAAAGAAAGGGAAGTCAGAACAACAACAGCAAAGGGCTGAATGCCTTGGGTGGCCACTTTAACGGGATGAAGTGGGTGGGCAATTTATTACTTACAGGTTTTCCTGAAAGGTCAAGACTGCAAGTTTTTGGTGCTCCATGTAAAAGAAAGCTTCAGAAAACCTTCGGACCTGAGGGGTGACAACGTAAACAGCTTAATTCTTCAAGTGGAGATAGCCTCCATTTTCTAAACTTGAGAGTCTGGAGATTAGGTGTGATCTTTTCATGGGAAGAAAACTGTGCCTGCACACAGAGGACTGAAACAAGAGGCTTCCCACCCTCCACATAAGCCTACACATCTTTATAGCACTTAGCTCAAACAGTGTAGTATGTGTTTTTAAACTCATTCCTGTTCTGCTTTGATCTTTATAAAGTATTACTCTCTCTACTAGAATCTGAGATATTCCCAGGCCGGCATTTTAAATAAGTGCACAATGTGGAGAATTCCTAAAGCAGTGGCATTTGCTATGTGTTCTGTGGACTCTGATTCTCTTACAGTTATTTCTCTTGTGCAAAATGAGATCCACATTAAGCCATACATATTAATACCTACACCTACTGAGTCAGAATGAGGCCAACACTTTACATCGAAAGCACTTTTTCCTGAGTATTTTGAGACACTTGTAATAGTCAATTGTATAAGCTCAGCTATTATCAGATATAGACAAGGAATGTGTCCATATCTGGACTGGACAGAACAGGACTGGAGTAGCTAACTGGGTTTTTGATGTCAGAACGCTTGTTCAGTTGAGTGGGACCTCTGTTGAAAGCTATAGATTAACACAGTGCCTGAGCTGCTTACTCTCAATGAACCAACTTTTGCAAAACTTCTCCTTAAGTATAAACACATGCAGTCAGAGAGTTGATAGCACTGTACAATTTACCCTCAAAGTGTGATGTTCCTGGGTGAGATAAGTGGTCACTTGAGAGTGCAGGGTCACTGTGTCCAGGAATTGTGTCCACAAAGCCATCAGATTGGAAGCCAGCCAGGCAAGATCCTTGCTGATCTGCTCAGCTATCTTCTCTGGGTTGTTCAGCATCTGGAGGGGAAAACGGTATAAGTCAAAGACCTAGCTCTTTTGGGCTGCTCCAGTCCTCATTCTGGGATCATCAGTTAGCTCCTCTGTCCCTTTCCACACATGGTGTAATACCATATTATGATGTATCATGACACATGTGCTTTAATGCTACATTATTATAGCAAGTGTCTCATGCTATATAATATAGAACTGTGTAATCCTGTTCCTTTGGATGTGAGAGTTAAGAGAAGCAGCAATGAGAAGAGTAATCTATTTGGCAGTTCCTGTCTATAGATTAACATTCAGATCCCATGGTCTCATTACAAGGTTAGCCTGTATCTGTCTATCCCCAATCTATGTTTTCCCTCTCCATGCATGTTTTAAGTGAGGCCCATTTCTGTATTTCCAAAAAATGTTTTGTCTAGTATGTCATCTCGGCTTTTATATACAGTTGCTCCCATTTTCAACTCTCTACCCCAAACTTCTGATCTCATGACCTTAGAACCCATTTTCCCCAAATATCAGCACCTAAGTCTTTTATCCATTTTTCATGGCATTTGCACATTGCACCAAAGAGAAAGCAGCCATCGCCTCCTCCCTCAGACCCATGCACTCAGGGCAGAGATCTTTGAGCTAGAATCTACCCTGCATTTCCTTAAACTCTGAACTCTGTGCTTTATAATCACAACGGTTCCACTTACTAATGTTTATCACTTGGCAGGAGGACAACCATAAATTTTATACATGCTTCACATTCAATTCATACAATTATCTTTTAGGTAGAATATTATAACCATCCTTTCACAGAAAGCAAAATGACAGTGAATTAGTAGAGCATCTAAAATCCCACCCAACTAAGATTTAACTGGATAACTATATAACCACAAAGCCATATACTCAATCTCAGTGGGTACTTAAAATACCTCTGAAGACAATACAATTCTCAGAAACCCAAAATACTTAACTATCTGGGTCATTAGACACACTTTCACTGGCTTTGAGTCATCAGTATCTTCTTAACCGTCACTTTCCTCTTCTTATGGAGGATTTCAGGTTACCTTAATTACAATATGAGTCAGACTACAGTGGGCCTAAAGCCTTTGGTGTAGGTTCTTTTGGTAAGAAGATGGTGGAGAAATAACTGTGGCTTAGAATGGGGAAAGCCATATTCTAAGGGCATAAGGGCAAAAAAAAAAAAAAAAAAAGTTAAGAAGATGAAATGCTCCTCTGAGGAGTAACAAGAAGCCCGACCACTGAGCTCCAGGCTTCATCAACACACAGAAAGCAATTAGAGGGCATCTTCCTGGTCTTGTTTGGAAAAGAAGGACATGTGCTAAGTTAGAGAGGGCCTCTGCTGTTGTAATGGAAATCATAGGGATATGTCCTAGCAAGAATGGTATGGAGCTTTCACAAAGCCACAGCCATTCAAAGCCAGTCTCTTTCCCTCCGTCATCCTGTGCCTCAGTTTCCTTATTAAATACACAAATAACAGCATCTAGATACAGTTTTGTAATTGTTGTTATTGAACTGAGTATTAATTCTGGATAAAGACAGAGAAGGTAAAGGTTCATATCTAAGAGTAAGAGGTTGAAGGAGATGTTCCCTGCACAGTGAGGCTCTTAGCACTTGGAGATACTTGCTTTTTTATTATTATTATAACTAGCTTCCAGATGCAAGGCTCCAGTTACACAGCATCTTCTAAAACGTGTGTATACCCTTTCATGACTATTGACAGCTCAGCCACATAAGTATCATGAGTAGTCAGAGAAAGAGAAGGAAAGGTTCAGGGGAGTGGACCTGAGGGACAGGATATATCACTGGGAAAACTCCAGATTGCAAAGTGGAGCTTTTCAATGAAATCCAAGTAGCTCATACTGAGATTCTTCAACCAGAATCTTCACTAATGACATCCAATGTACTATATCAACACTCAGCACTATATTGCCACTGGGAATGATTCCCACCTTATCCAAAGTTATCACACCTCTTACCAAATGTACCACCATTGTCCTAACTGTGCTGACTCACCTAAAGCAGCATGCTTAGGCCTGGCTATTTGCAACACCAGACCATTGTTCAGGCAGCATCTTCCCTTTGGAATGGCTTGTCCTCTCTTTTCATCTTCTTATTTACTTTCTTGTTCTGTTCATCACTTCAGGATGCTCTATCATCCACCAGGGAATGACTAGGGAGTCAATTCTATTTCCTGGTATTTATGACAATACTATTCTATGCTATCAGTCTAAGGCTCATTCCTCTCTTTCGAACTCTTCTTGACTATGTGCCCTTGACCTTCCTAGACCATCCTAATGGCCCCTCTAACAGAAGTGTGGCTTGTTCTACTGCCACTGCCTCAGTTTGTCCACATTTTCAGTTTAACCTCTCAGTCTCCCTACTTCCAGCACCCTAGGCAATAAATAATGTGAACTCAGCAACCCTTTAGTACAGAAATAGGTGGATTAAAATCTCTGAGAGATGTCCCATGTCTCAATTATGTAGTCCTGCCTTTCTGGGATTCTGTTTATGCCCTCTAAGCACTCCCCCTCCACCAGAGTAGCACTGGCAGACATAGTATGAATTCTGAGTTCAACTACCATAGGTGAAGATGGAAAAAAGAAAGATTTCATTAGACAAGTCTTTGGGAGAATTATTTTCTCCATAGTTGATTCTATAAATAGCTTCAGATGAGATTACAGAGGCTTCTAAGTAAGCCAAGGGAGGACTTTCCTATCATTACCGACACATGGAACTGTATAACTACACATGACAGGTATGGATAGCTTTCAGCAGCAGGTGAGGGAGGGGCCTTACCTGCTAACAAGCAAGTAATCATGGCACATTGCTTTCACAGGGCCTGGGGCCTTTGGTGGAGACTCTTTTGATAAGAACATGTTGGACAGGTAACTGTGGCTTAGAATGAAGAAAGCTCAGCGACCTACTTTGACTATTCCCAAAGCCTTGATCGTTTGGGCTCTAACCACATTCACTCCTCAGCTGCCTTTCCCTTTATTCCATGCTCAGTTTCTGCTACATGGTGTGCTACATTCTGGGAAGCCAGAAAGTCGGTAGAATAGTGTAAGTGTGTGTGTGTGTGTGTGTGTGTGTGTGTGTGTGTGTGTGTGTGTGTGTGTGAAAAGGGGGCCTTCTGGGCATCTTTGAACCATGCCTCCTTGAGCTTAAAGTCAGTTCTTCCATAGCAGGGACACGAAAATTCATCTGGATCAGGGCATCCGTTTAGGCCATCAGCTTCTAAGGTTGCTTCCCAGTTTGAAGGAAGGTACTCTCAAATCCTCTGTTGTGGTTAATTTCAATTGGCAGCTTGATGAAATCTAGAATCACCTGGGATACTGGTTTCAAGCAATGCCTGTCTGCAATGCCTGTCTAGGATTACCTTGAATCTTTACATTGAGGTGGAAAGACACCCCACCAACAGAGGGCAGCACCATTCCCTGGACTAGAATCCTCAACTGTACCAAAGGAGACAGGGAATTCAATGCGAGCACTTTTCGCCCCGTGCTTCTTGACCTCAAGGCCTTACTGTTGTGACTTCCCACAGTAATGACTAACTTCCTGGAGATGTGAGCCAAAATAAACTCTTTCTCTCTTAAGTTGCTCTTGATGGGTAGATTTATTAGAGTAACCGGAAAAGCGGCTAAGATCCCCTCTGACAAGAGGTGTGGCTGACACAAACAAATCAAAACCCAAGTCTCACTTTCTTCCTAAGTCCTTATTTTGGGGTGTTCCCCAATAGAAGGGAGCAGTTCCAGGAGCAACTACCAGATAATTAAATAATTCCCAAAAGTTCATGGGGATAAATACCAGACAGTATTTTGTTCCTTAGAAATGTCTTAAGTTGTTGTAACTGAAACACAAAACTGACCCTAACCACAAGGCTTACTTACCAGTGCTGCTCAGTGAGAGTCAGGAGGCTCTCCAGTAAGGTGCACACTTCCATGTTTGATTAATTTGTGCTGGGAGGACCCTCAGCATCTCCCCACCCAGATTTCCAGTCTAGCATCTCTATTTGTATTTCACGTTCTACACATCGCAGGAAGTCGGTAAAGGTGCACGTGCTCACACTCATGTGTGACCTGTGCTTCACACGAAAGTTTCTCCCACCAAGTAAAGATGCCCTGGGAGCTTGCTGCTGCAAGAGAACTCGGGATTTCTATTGTCTTAATCACCTGAAACCAGCCACCTCATCACTGCCCTTAGCAGTCAGGCTTGGGATGAACACCTTCACCACTGCTCACCATTGGCCAGAAGGTGGCGGTGTCTCATCTCTAAGCAGATCCCAACTCTGTGATTTGCGAGGGTTACTGAGTATCCAGCTGTATTGCCACCAGTCAATTCTCAGGCCAGTCAATCCATTAGGAGCAAACTAAGGGGTAGAATGAAGCCCTCACCCTTCACCGTTAATAGCTCGCACCCATCACCACTCAGAGTTTCTTACCTAATAAAATTCTGCAATAAAGTGTGCTTAGAAAAATTCCTGCAGCATCGAGAGAAGTAAGAATTCAGTGGGACACACAGAAACACACACATGCACATACACACAGGAAATGAAAGTAGAAGAGAAACTTGAGAAGAAGAATTTCAGCCAGAGAAGGAGGGGGCATGAAAGAGGGTAGTAGACGGTAAACTAGAGACCATTAATCATATACACACATGAGACTGCCATAGAATTGAAAAAAGTAAAATCAAGAAAACCTTCCCACAGCCTGGGACTCTGCTGTAAGGGGTGGAGGTGAGCACTGGCCCTCTTCGGAAATAATTCTGATGAAACTGTTGACAGTTCTGCCTTCAAGTCTCTCAAGTCATTGCCATCATCAGAGGTGACAAATTGCCATAGAGGAAGGTGTCCCAGAGACCAGAGCCACAGTGTTCTCTACCATCAAGGGGAAATTGCCATTGCACCTTGTCACGCTTTTGGTAATTTCATCCAAAAGATTACCTGAGAATTGGCTGAGAAACTTTTTGTTGTTGTTGTTACAATTTATTTGCTTTGCTCCCTCATCTCCTTCTAGTCCTAACCTCCCTCCCTCTTCTCCCCCTATGCCCCTCTCCTAGTCCACTGATAGGGAAGGTCCGCCTCCCCTATCTGACCCTAGTTTATCAGGTCTCATCATTTAAGGAAGCCCAGCTTATTTGTATCCACTTGCCACTGTGAATGCATGTTTGAGCACTTCCTTTGTGACGAGGCTGCCCTCTGAACCTCACTGTTGTCATTGTGGATAAAACCATTGTCATCCTTCTCAATTCAAGTTCTCTGCTGGAGAACGCAGGTGCATTTCAGTCTTTTGTTCCTGGTGAGGAGCACCCCAAACCCCTGGAATCTCCACAGCAGTAAGAGGATGAGTGCGTGCCTGCAGGCGTGCGTGTGTGGGTATGTAGGTGTGGGGTGCGAGAGAAAGAGGGAGAGACAGAGAGAGAGAGACAGAGATTTTGGTATTAAGTCTTTTCTAACAAACTCCTGAAGTGGATCTTACTATCCCCTAGCCAGCTACAGGCTAGAAACTGCTGCCAGGAAAGCCAGCTCATGGTTAAGAAGTGGGTATTGTCCCCAGATATCAAGGAAGGGAGAAGTGTTGGGGATGGAGTAAATTACCAATGTCCAGGACCTAATCAATCACATCTCTTTCCTGGAGCCTCCATGAGTGAAAAATTAGTACTGTCTGTTCTAGCAAAGGGTCATATAGAAACAAATGTCATTTAAAATTGTGAAGAAGCCATTTGGCAGAAATTCAAATTCCTCCAGCGCCAGCACTTACTGAAAAAAAAAAAAAAAAAACATATCCATAGGTCCATGGCCTCCCAGAACTGCACTCTGCCTGTCCACACTCTGGTTTGACTTATGCAGCAAAGTCAGAGTGTGAGGCCAGGCTCGGACCACTTAGTGAGAAAGAGGATCCCTTTAGGGGAAAAAAAGCCCACTAGGACCCCACTGGGTGTGCTTGCCTGCTTGATGAGTCATGGATATGCACCCTTCTGCAGAAATGAAATGTTTTCCCTTTCTGGAACAAGTTGGACTGTGCGATAATTTTCTTGGAGGTCCCAGATTGGCTTCTGACATAAAGAAACCATCTAAGCCGGAGATTGGAAAGCCTCCAGGTTGGTGAATGTACCCACCTGCCTGAAGTTTATATGGCTTGACTAAGGAACAGGAAGTCCACTCTTGGCTTCCTTTTTAGACTTTGACCTATGTGTCCTTCATCTAGCTCTTCATTTATGCCACTTGTAATATCTTTTATAGTAGACTGGTAATGTTTATAAAACTGTTTCCTGTGTTCTATAAGCCATTAAAGGAGATAATCTAACATGAAAGGGGTATGATTACAAAGTCTACCTGACAGCTGATTGGTCAAATTAGGATAGTTCCAGAAACTGCTTCTGATGGGGGACAGTGTTGTAAGACTGAGCCTTTAACCTGTGGAACATGATGCCGACCCTAGGGAGACAGTTAGAATGACACTACATGGTTGAACATGCTATTAGTATCGGAGAACTAACTGAAGAAGATGGGAAAACCCCACATGCACAGATGTTGGAAGTTCATTCTTCTATACCTGCTCCAAAGGATTCACCATCCTCTCTTTGCATGAGTCCCAGTGACTTGGAGAATTCGTCCAGGCCACATGGTGAATAGGACATTCAGGCTTCTTAATTATTAGTCTCAGCTCCCTCTCTGATGCTTCAGTCAACCTCTTCCTTGTAGAGCTCAGGCTTCTGACCCTCCTGCAGCCCTGAACCAAAGACCCTCCCCCTTCAGATCTCTGTCACTGCCCTGGTGAAAAATCGCAAAGCTTTGGTATTCCCTCAGTCCTTGATTTCAACGGAGCTTCCTCTTTAGAGCCCACTAAAATCTTGTTTCCTCCTGAAAAGGATTACTGACACACTGTCTGGGATCCCATCACTATCTGCAGTATCTCTGTCCGGATACTGTTTCATTTGTGTGCTAAATAGCAATGAAAGCCCAAGAGTGACTAGAATCCTTCTCTAATCTTCCCTCCAGGGGAAGGGATCACCACTAAGTCCCCAGAGCTGACCCTGGTGCTCACAAGTAATGGGAATTTAAACATGCCAGCTGAAGTGGATCCAATTTCACCTGGTCAACAGGTGCCATAGCTCCTAACGAGATGCTTATGAAAATGCCAAAGAGAAAAGGGGTGGTTGGCTCTTTGACAACACTGCCTGCCAAGGACCCATGCATCACTAGAAACTACTCAGTAGAGGAGAGAATGCCCAGCAAGAGCCCCATGGTACTTGTGGCAATCAATGGTGTGGTTGGCTCCGTCTGCCCTCTGTCCTGTACCAGGCCCCATGTGCATAGGTCAAACTCTACTTCTATTTTTCTGTCACCAGTTTTGTTTCCTATGGTAGCTTTGTGCTGGAGAGCGAAAGACTCTGCCACATGGAGACTGATGTCTCTACTAGTCCTATGTCCCTGATAACATTGTGACCTGTTCCCCAGTCCCTACCCTGTGGAACATAGTAACATTTATTTTACAGAACCTTCTGTTGACTAAATGATGACGCTTTATGCAATGCTCACCAAATAGCAGCCAGCAACAGGCAGGTGCGTGCCACATTTTTAGCTAAAAGAGAGACCAAAAAAACCCAGATGTGTTTTATCTCTGTCTGTGCTTGTGGTGTTTATGTGTGTCCAGATGCCCTCCATGTCTATAATTATGGAGACCCAGAGTTGACATTGAATACTTTATCAGTGGCTCTCCACTTCATTTATTGAAGCAGGATCTCTTGCCAAACCCTGAGCGCGACAATTCTGACTAGTCTAGCTGGACTGCTTGTACCTGGGATCTCATGTATTTGAAGCAGCCATCAGGTCTGGCCTTCCCACTTTCACAAGTGAGTTCTGGAGGTCTGAAGCGTGTTCTTCATGCTTGGGCGGCAAGCGCTCTAACCACTGAGCCATCTCCCCAGCCCCTGTTCCTGCCTCACAGATAGGAAAACCAAGATTCATAAAGGTGAAGTAACTTGTCAATGCTGTAATACACAGGTCTGGTTTGCAGCCAGCTTCCAGCAATGAGCAGCTGTGACACTCCCCAAGTTGACCAACCTCCTGCCAATACTAAATTCCTCTCCTTTTGAAAGGACAGGGGTCCTTACCCATGTTCCTGAAGTGTGGCTGTCCCACTTGCTTTTAGCTATAAGAAAGCGAGGCCAATTAAAACCAGATGTGTGCTATCTCTGTCTGTGTCTGTGGCGTTTTCCTTTCTGCACATATAGAGGTGCACGTGTGCACAGGTGTTCATGCATGTTTATGCTTCCGGAGACCCAAAGTTGACACTGAGTGCCCCAGGGATTGTAAATCACAGCAGGTGACTCAAACGGACACACACTCATTCCCCACACACTCTCCAAGTGCACGACTCTCGTTTCCTTCACAAAGCTGGAACCAAGTTCCCAGCATGAAATTATTCCCTTTTGTTCTGTAAGTTTCTTGAGTCACTCTCCTTCCCTGGCGAAAGCTTAAAAACCAAGAATAAAATGTTCTTTCTTAGGAGACCCAGGGGAAACCTAAATACGTCCTCTTGGTTGCCCAGGCTTTTGCTTAGTGATCACTCACTCCACTGGGTACAGAAGTCACAGAGGTAACAGTGAGATGACACACTGAGGACCAGCGTCACCCCAGACGGTGCCCTGACCTGTGGATGATTTGGATGATGACGCTTTTAGGGATCTGCAGATAACTTTGTCTTGCTTAAAAGGGTCGAAGTCATGAACGGCTTCACTTGAGTGTATGCAATGTTGGAGTGTGACCTTTTGACATCTGTAGTCTCTACCCATGTACAGTGCTAATGCTGTCATTTCTGAAACTGCTGCTTATGAACAGCAAAACATTATTTGTTTTCCTCTTCGTCAGTCATGTTTCCTAACGTGGCCTCAGACACTGTCTGTTTATAGACACAGAAGCCTCTCAGCCCTTTGCTCCGGAGGGCAGATTTGTGGCCAGACCCATCCCCCATCCCCACACATCAGTACCTGTGAATTCACTTGTTCTCTTTGGGGAAAATTGTGGCTTCAGTGACTGGCATGCTGTGTGGCCAGCAAAACCAGCTTGGTCCAGCACTGTAAGTACCTTCCATCTGTTCAGATTCAGGGTCTGAACTGTAATTACCTGTAACTCTGAGCACAGCTGAGAAAGTGTTTCTTCAACAGCAAGGGCCTCTGTGAAGGAAGAACAAAGACCACACAATTAAACAGACCCCACTTAAATGCTGTACTTGCAAACTAAAGGAAAAGGCCTAAATGTCATGAGTTAAATGGTAAACCCGAAGAGAGACAAAGGCAACTCCAGAGGACTCCCTGATCAGACTTTGAAAAGAGTCAGCTTCATTTGGTACCATGGATTGAGTGCAAGAGAAACCCACTGTGGAGTGCAGAGTGGAATTATAAGGTACAATTGACCTCTTAGTGTGTCTACCATTTTGAGTTTCCCCAAACAAGTTTACATTTATTCATCCTTTTCCAGATGCATGTCCACAGGCATGTGCACATTCGCACACATACACATGAACATACACACATACATGCGTATGCGCATATACATACATGCACACATACACAAAGAGACTCTCACAAACACAGATTTTTAACAGAGCAAACACGGATTTGTGTCTCCACCTTGAGGCTGAAAAGAAGCTGCAGGAAGAGAAGTGGCAAGCCTGAGTAGAGGGCAGACTCCAGGGAACTTCTCACTAATGAGCATCATAGCAATCCGGGCCACCCACAGTGCAGCCTGCTATGCACCAGCTTGTCAGCCTGAACCAGTGACCTCCAGCTATTAGTGATTTAATGGTCAGAGTTTTGATCATTTTTGAACTCTCTCCTAGCTCTCCAGTGCTAAGCTGAGCCATTGGCATGCAGTTGTACTGGCTAGGGCAACATAAGCAATCTTTTAGCACCTCTGTGTCCTGGTGACCCTCCCATCTGACCAGTTACCTCAGGTCGATTGACCCAAAAGTTCAACAGACTTTGTCCCTTTTCAACAGGACTATATCCTAAGTGTCCAGCACAATGGCCAGTATAGAAGATACTCAACAAAAATATGTTGGAAATATTTTAGTGAATAAAGAAACCTTGCTCGTTTTTTTAGGTTTGATCACCAACTGCTGCTTAATAAATCCTTTTTCTTTTGAGCAATATAACTGGGCTCTGACTCTGTACTTCTTTGCCTTGTCTTTGTGGAGCTGTAGGTCAAACCCAGGATTTAACATCTGCAAAGCAAGTACTGTGTGGAAGAGTCACAGCCTGAAACACTTGTAATTTTTTTTACAGCCTCTATAAAATTGGCTCCCGAAAACACCCAAGTCAAAGACTGCTTCATTCAAAGACCTGGCTGGCCACTGGCTTGGCCAAGGGTCATGACTCATAAGAGTAGATGGCAAGAGGGTCTGAAATCAATGTAAGCAGTACAAAAACTCCTCTGCTCTACAGACTAGAGACAGAGCATAAGGAATGTGAGGGAGAGCCAGCTCTCACAGACCCCATAGTCTGTAAAGAGAAACTTATATATATGTCATTGTCATGCAACCTGCTTATAATACACCTGCCACAGGCGCTACCAATGGTATGGCTCTCACAGAAGTTGGTATACAAAGGAACAGACAGAGAAATAAAAACTTAGTGGGATTTGGACATTGACATATGTAATATCCTTGAACAGTCTCCCTGTAAAGCCTCTGATCCAAAGGACTTAGACTGGAACCACAACATGTGGCATACTCTAATGGAGGGTGGCAGGACTGAAGCACCCTTCCCCAGGATCTCTGTCATGGCTATCTGTTCCTGTATGGCTTTGAGTAGTCATTTTACTTCTCAAGTTTGATGTCTCTATTTACTACTCAAGTAGGATTTAGGCTCACTAAGCTCCATGATATCTAGTTTTGAAAAAAATCTATCTGTCCCCATAACCAAATTTAACATGTCAAAGGAAGTTCTAGAGTACTTCACAGGATAGACCAAGGAATAATTAGATACATACAAATATAATAGATATGAATGGCTGTAGCTGTTCATATATGTGTTCATGATTTCTTTCTGTGTAGTGCTCTTTTATGAAGCTGTTATGCATATTTATAAGTTATAACTCTATAATTGGTCTTAATTATTAAATACTATAAACTTGTAAATTATTCTATAAAATGTGTTGTGTGAAAGAGAGAGAGAAGAAACAGGGGGGAGAGAGTGAGGGAAGAAGAGAGAATCTAAGTTTTAACCAGTTGTAGCTTGTGGCCTGGAAAGGACTGAAGGACTCAAGAACCTTCTGCTTTACTTGATTAGACAGTCACCTTAGATTATGAAGTTGGGTTCTCACCAGTGGGGCGAGGTTCGATCTACCTACTTCAGTGATGGAAGCCAGGAACTATCGTGGCTGTGTTTTGCTACTAGCCCTGTCTGGGTTCTGGCACATCCTTTTGCAAAAATAACTGCCTTGTTGAAATATTTTGGCTTTGTTTGTATGTTCCTTTGTGTGATACCAAAATTAGTTCTAACAAAGGCAGCTTAACATTATTAGATAAGATGCCAGGTACGTAGTAGGTGTTCAATAAATATTTATTTGGTACATAAATGAATGAGTGGATGCCTTAGAGAACTCATATTTGTTCTTATTGCATTTGTCATTATTCTAAATAATCTCTCTTAATACAGTGAGGTAGAATCCAGAGAAGTCTAAATGTCTAATCATGTTTTCACCATGATCTTTGCAAAAGCATAGCACCTTTTCTCCATCCACACTCCAACGTAGAATGTCAGCTACTGAACTGAGATTTTCTGCTCCTATTCCCTTACCCAGCTTCATGGTGGGCAGCTCAGGAATGTCTCTCATGATGACTAGAAAGTAGAGCCGGAGGCCCCGATAGGCATGGAGCAGCAGTAGACAGAGGTCCCGATGCCACTTGTGTGCATGCTGTATGCAGTTCTCCGAGGGGACATAGAAGCTTCCCTGAAGAGATAGAAGAAACAGAGCTAAGAATTTCATGCCTCATCCTGGCCCCACAGTGCTCCAATACTCCACTCAACATTTACAGAATAGTTTGAGCTTCAGAACAGCGGGTCTGATTTTTAGAAAATAGGAAGACTCTAGGAAGAAAGGTGGTTGAGTTTCTTCTGTATCCTTCCACATAGAAAAAATAATGGGCATGTCATGCCTCTGTTGTATCATATTCAAGTTAAGATATTAACAGTCATAGTATTAAAAAAAAACAATGGTAGAAAATGATGAGCAACAAGCAGATAAGACTGACAGTGCCCTTTCCAGGAAGGTTTGTGACCACTGACTGCTGCCCACTCACCAGCCACTTTCCCTCATTTCCAGAGAATGCACTGTAAACACGGTTGAAGGACAGAAGAAATGGAATCCATTATATGAGTGAGAGGAGGATTAGAAAGACCACTGGGTGAGGAGCAGATTGTGTTTTACAAAGAGAAAGTAAAACTATCTTATAAAGCAGTAAAGAAGCATGCAGTTGAGTCCTCCATGTTGATTTACCTAATGAGAGCTCATATTTGAGCTCAGTTTCAGAATGCCTGGCACAAGGAAATCTCTTTGAGGCTGTAGACCTGGTAGAAAGACAATATGGTCTTGGCAACGAACAGAAAATGCTTAGGTCCACAGTGGACTCAGCATGGGGAAAAAGTGTAAACAAGAGTTTTGTTTATCTTTCATAGGACAATTTGTCACTCTAACCTCAGAGAGAAAGACATTCCAGAGTGTTTCGAAGGAGAAATTTGTTCTAAGAGCAGAGAAAGGAATCATGTGGCAGGATGATAACTGTGGAAAACTGAAGACATTGAGGGGTGGCAGGAACATTTGGTGGTGTTACACACCTGCTCATTCATCCACTTCCCCCCTTGGTTACAATGGAAGCAAGCACTGGCTCTTCATGGTTCCCTGCTCCTGACCTGCCCATTCTGGAGGAAGATTTGGCTAGGCACAGGATGAGCTCAGTGTGTGTCTGCATGGCTGGTGATTATGGAAGCTTCTTTCCCATGCAGTCTCTGATCATTTTTTTTCAGCATAATATTGTTATTGATTCTTTGGCAATTTCACATCATACACTCCAATAACACCCACATTTCAGTCCTTCCATATCAGCCCCCTCTGCCCTTGTGATCGCCCCTGCAACAACAACAACAACAAAATAAGTCCAATTTGTCTTATCTATATACTCACTGGAGCACAGTGAAACTCAGTGGGCTTTCCCTTCAATAGAACTGAGTCAATTCCTCTCCAGCACCTGTGTTGCAAGCCATCAGTTGTGGAGAGCTACATATCAGTAGCCTTATCACACTTTCTAAAGAGTTCCCTTCAATGGATTTATGTTTAGGCTGTTGCATTTTTGGGGGGTGTGGGGGTAGGTAATTGGGGTGGGATGGGAATAGAGGCTGTTACAGAAGCCATCCATGTCCCTCTGTCTCATCTGTGCATCTATAGTGACTGATATCATTGCCAAAGTAGCTTCCCTGCACTTTACTGTCAGCAGGAGCATGGACTGTGGGCTTTCCCATTATTTCTGGTGACAACACAGATAATGAACATAGCACCCAGCTACAATATGAACATGGATATCAACATGATCTCAGGTGGCAGCATGGGGCACTCCCAGCAATATGGCTCCAAGTGAGGCATGGCCCTTGGACATCAGCATGGCTTCAGGCTGCAGCCTGAATCATGGACATCCACATGGTATTCTGTTGCCACACAAGCCAGGGACATCAACACAGACCCCAGTTGCAGTAGGACTATGGGCAAAGAAGAGAAAGATGAAGAAGAAGAAGAAGAAGAAGAAGAAGAAGAAGAAGAAGAAGAAGAAGAAGAAGAAGAAGA
>NW_026596079.1:5007249-5018340 GCF_907164565.1 Psammomys obesus | reverse complement strand
GAAGAAGAAGAAGAAGAAGAAGAAGAAGAAGAAGAAGAAGAAGAAGAGGAACAAGAAGAAAGAAGAAGAAGAAGAAGAAGAAGAAGAAGAAGAAGAAGAAGAAGAAGAAGAAGAAGAAGAAGAAGAAGAACAAGAACAAGAACAAGAACAAGAACAAGAAGAAGAAAAAGAAGAAGAACAAGAACAAGAACAAGAAGAAAGATATTAGTCTTTTTATGTTGGTAGGTAGAGAAGAAAAACATGTAAAGGAAATGACTCAGGGTTGTTTACTGAATGAATGTGGGAACCCTTTCAAATGTCAAATGTTTGTAGTCTCTGGTCTTGCTGCTAACTAAACAAGCTGAATTGGTTTAGTGAGGATATGACAGATTTAATGGGATGACACTCTTGAGTATGAGCCACCCCAGGGGACTAGATGAGATCTTCGGTAAGCAGCTCTTTGTAGAGAAGCCATCAATAGCTGGCTTACAAAAATCTCCATCTTGGAAGGATTGGCTCAGGATTGAAGCAACTCCTGGGCAATATATTTCATGTCTACTACAAAGGCCTCTGCTACCGCATCTCCTTTCTAATGTTTTATTTTCTTAGCTCTATAACCTTGCCTTGTATCAGGGGTTCTCAACCTGTGGGTGGAGAACCTTTGTGCATATCAAGTATTTGCATTATGATTCATAACAGTAGCAAATCATAGTTATGAAGTAGAAATGAAAATATTTTAAGGTTCAGGGTCACCACAACATGAGGAACTGTATTAAAGGGTAACAGCATTAGGAAATTTGAACTTAAGAGAAACATTATACAAGGATGACAATAAATCTTGAGAGTAGTTTATATACATACTGCAATGCAGAGTAGGAAAAAAATAGATGAAATTGGAAATTAAGGATATACCACATTTTCTTTATTCATTCTTCAGTTGAGGGGCATCTGGATTGTTTCCAGTTTGGGGCTTTATGAATAAAGCCGCTATGAACATAATTGAGCAAGTGTCCTTGTGGTATGATAGAGCATCTTTTGGGTATATGCCCAGGAGTGGTACAGCTGGGTCTGGAGGTAGAGTTATTCCCAATTTCTTGAGAAACCACCAAATTGATTTCCAGAGTGGTTGCACAGGTTGCACTCACTCACACCAGCAGTGGAAGAGTGTTCCCTTTGTTCCATATCCTCGCCAGCATGTGCTGTCACTTGAGATTTTGATCTTAGCCACTCTGACCTGTGTGAGATAGAATCTTGGCTTGGTTTTGATTTGCATTTCCCTGATGACTAAGGACGTTGACAATTTCTTTAAGTGATTCTGACCACTAGAGATTCCACTGTTGAGAATTTACTGTTTATATCTGTACTCCATTTTGAAATTGGGTTATTTAGTTTGTTGGTGCTAAATTTCTTGAGTTCATTGTATGTTTTGGATATTAGCCCTCTGTCAGATGTAGGATTGTGGAATACTATTCAGCTATTAAAAACTGAACATCATAAAATTTGCAGGCAAATGAATGGAATTTAAAAATAATCATTCTGAGTAAGGTAACCCAGAACCCAGAAGATGTGTATTCTATGTACTCACTTGTAAGTGGACATTAGCCATAAAATACTAGATAACCATGTTACAATCTGCAGATGCAAAGAAGCCAAGTAATGAGGAGAGCTTAAGGGAGAACACTTGGATCTTAGTCAGAAGGGGAAGTAAATTAGACATTGGGAGTAGATGGAAGGAGGGACCTTTGTGGGGGAAAAGTGGGGAGGAAAACAGGAGGGATCAAATGTGGGGAAAATAGAAGGAGATAGAACTGAGAGAGAATGGAAATTATTGTTTGTTGTGGTGAGGGGGTCACACCTCTGGGATGAGTCAGAAGTCTAAGACAAGGGAAACTCCCAGGAGTCTATGAGAGTGACCTTAACTAAGACACCTAGCAACAGGAGATATTGAACTGAAACCAGGTTCTTGTAACCAAGCAAGACTTCCAACGGAGGGATGGAGACAACAACCCACCCCTAAAACATTCAACCTAAATTTTGTCCTGCCTACAAGAGGTTCAGGGATAAAGATGGAGCATAAATTGAGGGAATTGCCAACCAACTTGTGACTCATCCATGAGAAAGAGCCAACATTTGACATTATTAATGATATTCTGCTATAATTGCAGACAGGAGCCTGGCATAACTATCCTCTGAGAGGTTTACCCAGCAGCTGATGAAAACAGATGCAGAGACCCACAGCCAAATCTTAGGTGGAGCTCTAGGGAATCTTATGGTAGAATGGGACAAAGGAATGAAGGAGCCAGAGAAGTCTAGGACACTACAAGAAAACCTATAAAGTCAACTAAACTGGGTCTATAGGGTCTCACAGAAACGGAACCATCCCAAAGTGCATGCACGGAACAGACCTAGGCCCCTACACATATGTAACAGATGTGCAGCTTGGTTTTCATTGGGGTCCCCTAACAACTGGAGCAGTGGTTGTCTTTGACTATGTTGCCTGTCTTTAGATCCCTTTCCTTTAACTGGGCAGCCATGTCTAGCCTCAATAGGAGAAAATTCTCCTAGTGCCACTGCAACTTAATATGAAAAGGCAGGTTGATATCCATGGGAAGCTTCTCCTTCCCTGAGGAGGAAGGGAAGGAAATATGGAGGGGAGAGGAGGTGTGCAGGAAGGACTGGCAGGAGTGGAACCTGCAAACAGAATATAATGTTAATTAATTAATTAATTACTGACAAGCAAAACCTGGAACACTTTTACATTATTTCTGTACAATTGATGTTAACAGCTTTCTGTCAGCTCTTACCAAGTATATATGAGAGTTAAACCAGTACAGTGAGGAGAAAGGCTCATCTGTGGAAAACAGAGATGACTTCTAGTAGAATATAGATTCTTGGGGAGGAACCTCCAATCCTGAGCCAGTTTAGTCAATTTCTTCCTCTCTTTTTTCAATGTCACCCATAGTCTAAGCTAGTTTGTCCTGAGGAACTAAGACATCCTTCCATTTGATTCTTCATTTCCATCATAGTATTTAGACAATGCATTCATTGTTCATGTGGTACTCTTAACCCTTCTTGGAAAATGTCAATCAAACTATTTTAAGCCCTTGTTGCAAACCATCAACAATTTAAGGTAGTAGAATAAACCTTAATATTGGCAGAATTGTTTCATTATTCTATCTCCTTTTCCCAATTAATTAATTATTAATTAATTAACTGTAGATCTTTCTAGAAAACATTCAAACAAATACATATATGGATATATACAGCTATGTGTATACTATACACATATGTATTTATGTTTTACAACATGTACAGATATGCCCCAAAGGAGGCAAATGATCTCAAATATTTTTTTTAATTTCTCTTTTATAGCAATGTGACTTGGAGTTCTTTGGGAACAGACCAAGGCTAAGGCATAAGAACGCCTTTTTTGTTGTTGTTGTTGTTGTTGTTGTTTTCAAAGATCAAAACACTGGGGCTCAAAGAATTAAAGTACCCAGACAAAGTCCTCTGCTTTCCAGTGGCAAAAGTGGCTCTTTGAGGCTATGTTGAGACAAGTGCTCTTTGCCTGGGCACATACACAGAAAGAAGGGGTATGGAGGGAGAAAGGGACTGAGAGAGAGATACCTGTCACAAGACAAATGCTTAACAGAGGTCTGCTTGCTTCCACAGAGGCATTAACACATAAGTCCTGCTGTGTCTCCATTTGCTGTAACTAAGTAGCAACAGAAGCCGAAAGAGGATTACAAAGGCATCAAATCCAGTAGTCACAATGCTTCTGGCAGTCCTGAAAATCCATTTTTTCTGTCCCTCTTCCTTCTCAAAATTCCATCCTTTTACCACTATGGACTTTTGGATAGCAACCCAGAAACTAACAAGGAGAGTAAAGAATCCTTCAAATCTGTTAAGTTTGACTATTGTTTTATATTCTTAATTCATGACAGTGTCATGCTTAAATGCAATCTGCTATTATCTCACTCGCATACTCTCCCTGCTACTCTCATCCCCTCCCACGCCCAACAATCTCTTCCCAGTTAGTTTTCCTCCTCTCTCTCTCTCTTTCTTTCTCTCTCTCTGTGTCTCTGTCTCTCTTAACTTTTTCTTGTCAGTGGTGGTGGTAGCCTTTATTTTTTGTTTTGTTTTGGTTGTTGATACAAACCCCATACAGGTAATCATAACTACTGAACTGACTTCTTGACCACAAATGTGACATCTGTGTTATAGGACATTTCAGAAGAGGGGGTGGAAGGGACTCTGGGAGCTAAAGGATGGGAAAGAATATGGTGGTTGTTTTCTAGATATGACATGGCCATTGTAGTCAAGTCTGAATTTTAACAGTAAGCCTTAATGTTATATGTTTTAAGAAAGGCATAAAAATATTTGGTGACTCTTCATAAGGCTGACTCATTATCATTATAGAGGTGAGTAAGGAGATTAAATGGTAAACTAAGCAGATCTCCTTCATCTGCTGGGAGCATCATTTACAAATAAATCCCATTGTCCATAAATTATGCAAGGGTGTAATTTTTGGAATTGGACAATATAGTATAGAAAATCACACTAGCCGACACTGCAGACCCATGGAGCCCAAGTATACATAGAAAAGCCAGTGTTTCTCCATCGGTGCTGAATGAAGTACTTAGAAGTCAACTTTTCAAAGTCTGGAATGGAATCTGTAAATAGTGCAAGAATCAAACAGGGCATGGGTGCTGCCAGCGAAGACACGAACTCATAAACGGTGACATCCTGTGGATTGGACTCAGTCCACAGGGAGATATACAACAAAAGGCTGCTGTGGCTTCCTTTCTACATATGAATTAAATCCTTTTTTAAGTTGGAAATATTCATACAGGTGGATAGAAGTGAAATGGAATCCTTGCCCAAGGCAACAGAGAAAAGAGTTTGGCTATCTGAGCTTTGGTTTCTGTCCCACTGTCATGCTGGATAGAGTACCTTTCATCTCAGTACGGCAGACATATATCATCTACAGAGAGGGGTCACATACAATGCAGGCATCACAGGACTACTATTAAAGAACAGATGGGGCCAGCCAGGTACCGTGTTGAATTGGTGCCTTTTGAAAAGGCACTTACACACACAGATGGCCACTGTCCCTGATGGACTTTTGAACATGCCTGCAGATAATGCAGCCTAACAGTCAACCCACTAAAAACCTAATAATAAAGGCAGATTCAACAGTATCCATTGGTGACTTGCAACCATGTGCTGTAGCTTAAACACAGATTCTGGTCTCTGCTCATGGATTAGCCTCTCATTAACCACATGTAGAGTTTCCCCAGTAGTATCAGAAGAGCCAATTTCCTGATGTAGGAAGTGAGGATGTTGGTTAAGTATCACTTTGTCGGACATTTATTACCTGCCAGAATATACAAAAGTCAAACATAATTTTGCATGTGCTGGATTCCACCTCTGTATGTATAGAGCCCTCTCAAGTACATACTGCTCGAACTAAATAAAGGACTGGGCTCCCGATTGCTGAATTGCACACTTATGATTGGGTATCTTGCCAGGTGCACAGAGACATCTAAAATCAGCTGATTGTGTCTTCCATTCAACCTTTGCTTCTTTCCCTCTGGTCTTCGCCACTGGGACGCCACTTTGCCAAACACCCAAAAAAGCCAGGAAGTTCTAGGATGCAAATTCTTTAGGACTTCAAGAACCTCCAAAACGTCTAAGATTTGTATCTGACATCCTCTGCTGTCTGCCTGAGTTTTGGTTGTTTCCATTGTCCATGCAAATTACTAAAAAAAAAAAAAAAGAAAAGAAAAAAAAGAAAGTCTCCTTGCTCTGTGCTCCCCGTTGTCTGCAGCCATCATTTACCAACAAAACTACAAATCCTTTGGTATGGCATTCAAGGTAACTTGCACTGTAAGCCTTCTATAGTCCCTCATACAAACTTTGATTGACTAACCACCTTGACCTCCTTCCATATTGCCTGGACACCTCCGGGGCAGAAACACTGAGCTAGCTGTCTCTGAACTGTAATAATCCAAACCACTGGTATCCACCCATTTTTTTTAATTTTTATTTTTAGAGTATCCAAAAAAAAATGAAGGAGTGACAACAACATCCTCTACCTCTACATGGCACTGCAGCTCAAGACACCAGGGACCTGGTTAACATATACCTATCTCTCAAGTTCCAACTTACCCTAACCTTGCCCTCTTCAGAACTGTGGGACTTTTTATCAAACCAAAGATGTAAACTACAATTTCCCCCCTGTAGTGAATCTCATGTACACTTTGAAAAGTTACCCTTTAATAGTGTTTAATGTATCATTACAGTGGCTCAGTTTTTAAAATTTTGACTAGGCTTGCATTAAATATATAGTCAGTTCTGAAATAAGCATCCGGCAAAAAGTAAGGTCTTCTGTCAAGATATGGCAATGTAGTTGGTGCTACAATTATGTGAAAACACATACATGGGATGGTATTAATGTTCTCTATAATTAATCAAAACATACATGTGTGTTCAATCAGATTTCAGTCTGAAATGTTGTGATAACTGACCTTGAGTGTCAAATCGACAGGATTGGAAGTGCCTAGGATTGAGTGTTCTGAATGCTCTGTATGGCTGTGTCCCAAAGTGTCTCACTCAGGAGTGCTTTGACCTAAGCAGTGGTTCACACATTAACAGATTCAAAATTTGATGGACAGTCAAGAGGTGGTATAGTGTGGAAGCTGGGGCCTCGATGGAAGTAGCATCTTAGAGGCTTGTGTTGACTGTATAGTAACCCTGGCCCTTCTCTAACTCTGTTTCCTGATGCTGTGAACTGAGCAACTGTGATTCTCCGTGCTCCTTCACTTTGAAGTTCTGTCTCATATAGTGCAGGATAAAAACAGACTCAGGTGACAACTGACACCTGTGAAACCAAGAGCCAAAGTAAGTCCTTTGTCTATGTCTTTAATCTTGAGTTATGTTGTTA
Source organism: Psammomys obesus (assembly GCF_907164565.1). Classification (NCBI taxonomy): domain Eukaryota; kingdom Metazoa; phylum Chordata; class Mammalia; order Rodentia; family Muridae; genus Psammomys; species Psammomys obesus. Next base: position 5,011,415 of record NW_026596079.1, on the reverse strand, counting down.
GGAATTAAGTTTGCTTAGCACAAAAGCTACTGATATTTGCTTTGTGACCATCGCTCACATAGCTGCGGTGTAGCTATCAAGACTTCTATGGCCCCATGCTCCCTATTCTGATAATTCAGTGACCTTTATACTATTATTACATCTGTATAGATAAAAAAACAACAACATTAAAAATGTATAAACCATTATTAAATAGTTACTTATTATTAGACCTTTATAAAATGTCCTGTACTATTGAATAGCTTTATCCAAGGTAAGTGATCAGTTTTCATGGTGTAGGCAACTGGACATGATATGGATATCTGGCATGGGCCAACATGGCTAATTCAGGACAGTATATGGCTGTGAGTCAGCATAAAATGGCTGATAGTGAATGCCTGAGAAACCCCAAAGTAAATAGTGATGTAATCTGTTGCAGAACTATTTTTAGTAGAATTCCATGTTTGTGTGAATTTTGCATAAATATGGCCTTGAGGTCAGAATTGAGAGCTTCCGCTTTCACCAGCCTCTCTTCTCTCTCTCTCTCTCTCTCTCTCTCTCTCTCTGTGTGTGTGTGTGTGTGTGTGTGTGTGTGTGTGTGTGTGTGTATAAAGCTTGTGTATCTACCTCCATGAGACATGCACCCTGGTCTGCATGTATGTTTATGCTCATCTTTATTCAGTCTGTGTGTGATAGTCTGTGTCTGGGTGCCTGCACGTGGCTGCCTGACTTATGGTATATGTTATGGCCTTTTCCTGGAATGAATAAAGCATGCCTCATCTCCTAGCCTTTCTGTTTGTCTAGGACTGGAGCCTGGACTTCACACTTAACAATGCAATAAGACAAGTCTGGTTTGTAGTGAGAAAGGTCACTCTTGCAGCCCTCAGGCCAAGCACATGGCAGGTCAAGAACTCAGGACTGAGCCAGCACTGAATGTCCACCCACTCTGGACCTTGGCTCTGAGCTTCCTATTCCAGTAGTTTGTTCGGTTTGAACAGCTGCCTGTGTAAACACAGGCATATGTGGCAATTTTGAGCTGACTTTCTTACCAGGCTGGGGCTCAGGTTTAAAGAGAAAGCTATTCCTTCAGTGGCAAAGAGAATAAAGGTCCCACTTGATACCTTTGTCTTTGTTACTAACCAACTCTAGTCTGGGAAAATCACTTGCCTTTTCCAGACTCCAGTACCCTCTCTGCCAGACACACATTGCTGAGGTCTTTCTGATTGTTAGTGTTAATTGTCAACCTGACAGACTCCAGACTCACCAGGGAGAAAGGCCTCTGGGCATGATTGTGTGAGATTATATCTTAATCACATTAACAGAGAGAAAAAATCCATCTGAAATATGAGCAAGGATATGCCATGTGTGGTTCCTGGGTTGTAGAAAATAAAGTGAGCTGTGCATTAAAGTACCATTCATTGTTCTCCACTTCTTGACTGGTTCAACAGCTACTTCAAGCTCTGTTGTCTTGATGTCCCCACCATGAGAGACTGGGCCTTGAACTGTTAGCTAAAATAAACTATTTCTCTCAAGTTGCTTTTTTTTTTATCATCAGCAATAGAAAAGGAAATAAAGAGAAATCATTTTATGCTTCCTCAGTCCTATGACTGAATACTCTCACAAGGCATGAGTTAAAAAAAAATCTCTACTTATTACCCCAAATTAAAACATATTCCTGCTGCCTTTCTACTTACAGGAGACCTTACCTTTCATGGATCATCATATGAATGACTTCTAAGCGTCATCGTGGATAGATGTGGCTCTGGCCATAGCAATAATAAAGTTGGTTCTCTGTCCCTCTCCTTCTACATATGAATTATATGCAGTGTTACATCTTGTGCTTTTGTGTAGTTGCAGAATGTTTTCCCACAATGTTCTATGTTCACCAGAAGCACAGTTGTGAAGTTGACTAGTAGCTTCTAAACTGAACGGCAAGAGAGTGTGGATAGAGATCATGAAAATAGCAGAAGCTAGAAGTAGCAGCCATCGGAACAGCGAGACTAGTTATGCACTACGGCCCAACAAAGACTACTCCAATCCCAGGGACTTCTTCTGAGATCATAGTCTCAGATTATGTAGAACAGTGAGTCTTCAAGACTCATTCATAGAGACACTGTGACCACTGTGTGTCTTCATACTGGGCGATTGCTGAGGGTCAGTACAGTGACTTAATGAGTCTGTATTGTACATTTTTGTGATGTTATTCACTCTACCCAGGGAAACAATTATCATCTACAATTGCTGTCTAATGATGAAATTTGAGGCCTATTGTGTGAATTTGTTCTTTATCTCTGTCCAGGAGACGCTTGATGGACTTTGTACATGTGACCCATTCTGCACGGAAACTGAAAAGCAGGTCAGAGATGAAAAACATTGAAAACATAATGCATATTCTGATATCACACAGACACACACTCAGGTGGGTTCTCCTATCTCCTGAATTGAGGCACATAGAACATGGAAAGTTTATCTGACTGTGGAATGGGGAAGAAGTGGCCTGTGTGTTTCCAAATTTGTCCCGAGTATGGATGTTAACTGTTAGATGAATGTGACATGCCTAGTACTAGAGAGCTCATTAGCAACCAGTACCAACCAATCTTCACTAATCATGACCTCCACAATAACACTGATAACCTCTGGATTCCCATAGAAATAAAGACAGCTGCCTTCAGAGATTGTAAAGCCACAGAACAGATCACAGATAGCCCCAATTCTAAGTAAGTACTACAAGAAACCAGCTCAAAACTTGTCTAACAGTCACATGATGGTAGCAATTGTAGAACCCAATTTGGTGAACAATGTTATTTGCATGAAGTAAATTACAGTTTATCTGAAGCTTTTGAATAAACTCTACAAGGTTTGTATCATTATTAACCTCTTGTTGGATGTTGAAACAGTGCTAGATCTCACAGACAATTCAGGAGTAAAGAATTCCCAGCAAAGTATTTTTTTTTAATCAATAACCTGAAAAAATTTTAATTCTGAGAATATTTGGATGGTCATGTTTCATCCAAATATTGCCACATACTTTAAGTATCTGTGCGTGCATGTGGTGTAAGATAATATAATCATTGTAACCATTTGTATGCTGCACTGCAGCCTTTCTTCATTGAGGTCAGTGTACGGGAATAGATTTTGATGTCAACTGGCATTACTTGACTGTTTCACTAGTCCTCTGATGACTACAGTGAACACCTTTCTGCATGGCGTGTCACTGTATATCCACTGGCAGTATATCCAAATCATCTACAAGAAACGTGCACTGTTGATGTGATGAGGAGCAGGCAAGCCATGATCACATGACAAGTATCCTAGAGAGTCTCACGGAGAACAAGCACCAAAGAATAGTTATTTGTACAAGGGAGAGCCACAAGTGGCACATACAGTCCAGCTTACAGATGGGGTAAAAGAGATGGCCTCAGGAAACGTCTTACTGCAAGGAGAGGGCAACACAGCAGGCAGCAGGCAGCTGCTGGCCATTGTCCCACAAATGCACTTTGCAAATATTTCCCCCCTTTTCTGGACGGAGGCACAGGTTAAAGTGGGGGGGGTATGGGAATCAAGTTTCTACTTGCAAATGCTACTGCCTTCTCCCCAGTTCTCTTCATTATTTTAGACAAAGCCCTCATCAGACACATAGAGTCTAACTCACAGGAGTGCAAATGATACGTATAGACCATTTTACAAATGGTACTATCAATAGTGACCCTGAGGACAGTAAATTCATTAATTAAGGAGACTGATATCAGTACAACATTGCAGTGTAGAAAATAATTAACAATCTACAGCGGAAAGAGCTGAATCTATCTATTGAAACATTTACAGCTTCGTCTCCTTGATTATCTAGTATTTTTCAATTAACAATTGAAAAATTTAACAATTTTCAATTGTTCTTTAAAAGCAAGTCCTGAAACTGCATGCCATTCTGTGAATTTATTAGCTATTGGAAATAGGATTCTTAATATTCAATCTAATTGAGAATGACTTCAACTCAAACAAGTAATTTAGTTGTCAGATCACCCTAAGACCACAAACATCATTATTGATGAATGACTTTTTATTTATACTCTTGCTTGAAGGAAGGTTCTGATTTAAGGGAAAATACTATAACTCTCTGATATCTATCTTTACATATATATGTATGTATGTATGTATGTATGTATGTATGTATGTATGTATGTATGTAT
>NW_026596079.1:4964872-5007239 GCF_907164565.1 Psammomys obesus | reverse complement strand
TATGTATGTATGTATGTATGTATGTATGTATGTATGTATGTATGTATAAAACAGTTACAAGGGATGTTTTAGAGATGCAAGTCCTGTGTGTTCAGTGTAATAAGTGAGGCCTCCACCTGGATTAACATGAACACTTTGAAAATTCCTAAAACTGAGATCAAGGGCAAGGGCAAGAGAGGTTATTCTTCCTAGATAAATTCTTGTGGAAATGCTGAGTCTATAGAATCACATATGGGCTACATCTAGGACGGCTGATAAATTACACAGTCTGTTAGATGTACATATTAAATCTAGCATATACATATTAAATAAACATAATATAGCCAAAATAAATTGAATAACAGTAATGATAACTGTCATTATAATCCATTGCTTTCTTTTAATTAATGTTGCTACAATAATCTTAGTAGTTCATAGTCTCATATTCCTTCACACTAAGATTGTATTTATAAGTCACAGGAGGCAAGCGGAAGGTCAAACAGGAGAGGATGAGAGCTGTCTTGCCTGTCATTTTCAATTTATAGAGTTCTCCTTCTCCCCCATCTCCTGCCCTGATACCCTCCTTATCATTCCCTCCTTTTCCTTCTCTTTTTTCTGTTCCTCATTCTCTTTCTCCTTCTTTCCCCACCTCTTCTCCTTGTTCAGCCCCTCCTTTTACTCCATCTCATCCTTTAAAATGACCTATAGCATTGACCTTATTTGGTGTCTTTTATTTCTTTAGGTGTTGGCTTTCATGTCTAACAGAAATAGCTCTTAGAATAATTCTACTTTAGCTTACTAATGGTCAGAAGTGGAGGAATTTCACCTCTGTTACAAATTTCCATGTGTGTCTTTAAGTAAAAAAAAAAATCAGTTTAAGCAAGAGTAAAGGACAACAGTTAAATACAATGGAATCCTGTGGAATCATGGAAGCACAACTAAATAGCTCTCTTAGTAGCAGGGAAGAGGCAGCAACTTTGAGTGTGCTAAAACTCACTGTAGATAGGAGGGAGTGATGGCACCTCTGCATATTTTGTACCCTTGGAGATCCAAGGTTTAGGTTTGGCCTCACGCTGCCTTCAAACGATTTTCCTGTAGACTTCAGTGGCTTTATTTGGCGGTCTTTATATCACAGGAGCAAAAATTCAAACCCAGAATTCATTCCTTTTTTTTTTCCTCCTTGCTATGATCTTAGTATTCCCTGAATGAGCAAGCTCTGTCCTGGAATCAGTTGTCTTTTTCCTAACTGGGCACCAGTATTCTGACCTTTTCCCTCATCTCATCTGATTCCAGGTGGCTAGATAGATATCAACCCCACAGCCTTTTCCATAGAGACCACAGTACTTGAGAGTTTAGCTCATCTCTGCTGTTTCCCTACCTCAAATGCTGTACTTACTAGTAAGTGCATGAGTCATTTGCAGGCATGAGTCATTCTAGATAAAGCAGTCACATTTCAGAAGTGAAGAGATTAATATGTCTCATATGTGTATGCAAGAATAATTTATCCAATATTGTTTCTGCAGAAACACAAATGGAAAAATTATTTTGTAAGGATTTCTGCATTCCAGTCCTTTTAGTCTATCTAGTTCATGATGCAGCACATAGACAGATTTCAGCACAGTTTGGTAAATTCTGTAACAATCTGACACACACGTGCTATTGTAGCTCAGACAGAGACACTCATGCCATTCTGGGGAAAGCAAGAAAAGTGTCCAGGACAGTCATTCTACTGTTTAACAGAAATAGGTAGGCCCTGAAAAAAGTAAGAAAATTCTAATCACATAGGTATGTATGAGCCCATATGGTACAAAGGAAAGTCTCTGCGGGAGTGAAAAACCAAACCAATGTCCTAGTAGAATGAAGTGTGTTTGGGATACGTTGACGATGAACTGAGGTTAACTTTAGAGGAATGAACAACACACTGGTTTCTATTATTTGGTCTGATGAAAAACACAAGTTGTTCCCCCTCAAATTAGCCGTAGTGGGAATGGAGTGGAGGGTACCTCCAGAAGCAGAAAGAAATAAGCTGAGAAGCTATTGTGTTTTCCAATAAGAAGCAATTAGAACGGCACTCAGGCTGTGGAGGAAGAAGAAGAGGTGTGAAAACAAACATAAGGTATGTTAGTAGGAATAAATCCCTTAGAGGAGAGAGAAAATGGATTGGAGATGGTTCCTGGCAAAGCAGTTAATAAACCACTTAGGGAAAAATTCAGGACCCAAGATGTCCCCAGCTGCCCAGATCTCTAGTCTTGCAGCCCCAACCCAAATCTTTATGTAATAGGTCTTTAGACAGGTATTCCTCGATGATGGATTTTTTTTTTCTATCTGTAAAATAGAAAAAATACTAATAGCTTCCCAGAAGAGTGCTAGAGTACAATAAATCAGAATATGCCTCCATCTGCTTAACATGGTAGAGGTCAGAAGACAATAAAGATTCAATACTATGCTTTAGCTAATTCTATGCTTTATATAAAGACAATCCTCAGCAAGTCATCCCAGTGTCATGATTTCAGACTGTCAGTGTATGAAGAAAGTGTTATGTCCGAGTGTATGCAAATACTTTGGGACCAAGAGAACACTATTAGAACCCAAGTCATATGTCATCCTTGCTAAAGCATTAAGGTTAATTTGCATAATTTTCAACTGATGCTCTTTGATAAGTTACCTAAACAACCATTCTCACCTAGTCTCCTTTTTAAGAATAACTCAGGCACCAAAAACCGTGGTGAGTGAAATTTAGAAAAATTCTCCAGAGCCCCAGAAAACTTTCTCATAGCTTGGAGAAAACATTGATTTGTGTGAGAGTTCACTTGGGAAAGAGAATGAGATCAATATTGAACATGACTCTCCAAATTACCCTGGAATTCAAGGAGGCAGGGGTAATTCTTAGCAGTGAGGAATGAGGCCACTCTCAAGTAATAAATCCTGGAGCAGACTGTAAAACTGAATGACACAGTTAACATACTCCAATATCTGTCCCTATAGACAAGAAGACAGTATTGGGAATGATCTAAATGCATGGATCCGAGAGGGTCACACTTCATGCCTACTCTAGAAATAGGTGGTCTTGGGTGCAAAGGTGGCCATGAGGTGCTTGATATCAATTAAACTAGATGACTTGGAGGGATCTTTTATGAACAAAGCATAATATGCATAGATGTTCAAATATCACAGTGAAACATTATTGTGTATGCTAACTGTGGTGGTTTGATAAGAGTGCCCCATATATTCTCATATATTTGAATGCCAGGTCATCATGGAGTGGCGCTATTTGAGAAGGATCAGAAGGTATGGCCTTATTGGAGGAAGTGTATCACGGGAGGCGGGGAGGCTTTGAGGTTTTTTTTCCAAAAGCCCATGCGAGGCCCAGTTTTTTTTTTTTTTCCTCTGTCTCTCCTTGCAGACTAGGATATAGCTCTCAGCTACTGTTCCAACATCATGTGATGCTGACATCATGTTTGCTGTCATGCTCCCTGCCATGAAGATAATGAACTGACCCTCTAAACCTGTAAGCAAACAACCAATTAAATACTTTCCTTTATACAATTTGCTTTGGTCATTGTCACTCTTCACAGTAATAGAACAGTGACAAAGACACCAACTAAAAGTAATAATAAAAATAAATTTAGAATTCAGCTTAATTAAAACTAGCTAAAACCAAAATCTCCTAGGAAGTGGAAGGAGGCTATCCAGAGGGGGAACCATAAGGTGATGAGGTTTTGAACATAATAAACACTATATAAATATGTGAAAATTTCAGAATGTATTTATATATAATTACATCAATAAAAACAATTTCCGCAGTATAAATTAAAATGCTACAACAATCTCTATATAAAGTTATAGCTAACAAGATTTATAGTCATTGAAGGACAGGAGAAATTTAAGTAAGTGTTGACATATCTCATGAATGTAAGGCTTAGGATTTTCAGAGAGCCATTGCCATTTGCATATATGGTATTTATTGAACTATAGATAGCTGTGCATGTAGACAATTAGGAATATAATGAGAAGGACCTTCAGTCTACTTTGACATGAACATTTGCAGGAAGATGATCTTTGCACTAGGTAGAAAAGAAAGGGATTCAGGCAAAGCCTCTCTGGACAAACAGTACTTGCCCTGGAACCCAGAGTCTCATCAAGGAAAAGAAGAAATAATAACAATAAGGAATTATCTCATAGGTCGAGAAGCAAACACAGGGACTGCTGATTCTCATTTTTACAATATGGTAACAGGAAGCACAGCTGTTTCCAGTCTAAGATAAAGAGCTGGTGATGCTGTGGCTGTTCAGAAGTGAGAATCAGCTTTCCAAATTCTGATTCTCCCACAGACACCTTGACCTTGAGGTCCCTGCCATAAGAATGCTAAGATCACATAAACGATCCTTCCAGAAGAGAGTTACAGCCCTAATCATCTCATCAAGGATGAAGCTGAGGCATGTGCCACATAACTTAGTCTCTTCCTCAGGCTGGTGGACGTCCACCAGCTCCTTCTTATCACAGCTGTATGACCAGCAACAAGTCGCATAAATGCAGATTCCTGATGCATGGGATACTGGAACATATTTATAACCATGAAGTTGTTGTGAGGGCAAAATATGCCAACTATCACCACTGTGGTTGTCACTATGATCCCGAAAAACACACCCGCTAAGGTCAAAAATCTGGAAACCTGGTCTACAATCTACATTTACATAAAAAATAGCTAAGGCGGAAAATGTAATTCATGGAGAGTTTTACGTACATGTTTTCAGATAGTTATGCCTAGACAATAAAATATTAGTTCAAAGAGCCTTTGGCCTAAAAGCTGGCAGGGCCATGTTGCAATTTTAACATTCCCTCTTTATATGGAATCTTTGTGTGCTCCCTTCCTCCTGAGGATATTAACGTGACCTTTCCTCCTACATGGACAATGCCAAAAGTATCAGCATTCTAAAAATCCACAGTCCCATCTTTCATAAAGTATGAAAGCAAAGGAGCCACATGGGAGATGAGAAGATGGATGCTGCTGTGAAACACCCATGAGAGAAATTCAGGAAGCTTGGGGATTTCCTTCTTAACAGCCTTTTAAACATAAGTAACTCAAATCCTGTACTAAATATTACCTCTCCATTTCAAATAGCGAGACTGGTAATGAAGACACACCTAACCTCTATATTAAGCATAATCGGCAGATTTTAATAAAGGAGTATTTAGTGTTCATGGTGACATAATAACTACTTCCAAATAAATGAGAAAAGAGACTTTGGGGAAAAATAAAACTGAATCCGGTAAGTGTAGTTCTTGAGTTAACAAATATCGTTTGCACAAATGAAAATATAATAATATCTTTGTTTCTAGTGCTTCTAATTATAGCTAACTAAAATTAATAAGAAAATTAAATACAGCAGAAGGAGAAATGGGAGAAAGGAGCTATGACTTATGCAATGTTTACTGTGTGTCAGACACTATAAGTCTATTAGCCATGACAGCACTCATGAAGATCTCACCAGGCTAGAAATGTGGTGGTTCACTGTCACACATTAGCTGTGTACATATACAAAAGGGGCAAGCAATTGAGCTTTGTGGAGGTCAGTGAGCATAGGAGCTCTTAGATAAAAAGGCTCCTTTTTCTCAGAGCCTTGGCTTTCTCATGTGTACACACATATTCATGGATCCTATAGGACCCAGATAAGCCAACCTTGAAGGCAGGTACCTGAAATGCCAGCACTCAGGTTTAGGAAAGGTGATTGCTGTGAGTTCAAGACCAGCTTACACTATAGTGGAAAACTTAATCTAGTCCTCACACACACAATAAAAAAAAATAAAAAAAAAAAAAAAACATCTTAAACAAGCAAACCAAAAAACTCAGAAGAGATGCTGTTTGCAAAAGCTGAGATCTGGGTAAGGCATGCAGTTTGATTAATAGTTATTCTTCCTAAATTTATCCTTTTTTTTCCTAGACGTTGAGTTTCTTGCCTTCTAAGGTATGAGGTTACTCTACAGAGACCTGGTTCAATGCTTCACTTTCCTACACACACACACACACACACACACACACACATACACACACACACACACACAAATCAGACCAGATCAAGCTCTCTGCTTAAGAAATTTCTTATTTTTTTACCAGGCACAGGCTGTACACCCTTTGAGAAAGTTAAATTGAAAGAAACTATGAGGGAAAGCACTTTAAAACTCCAAGAGTAAATGCAAGTTGAGATATTTTCCATACACTTGTAGGCAGAGATACATATCATGTACTTACTGACCAAGTTAACCCAGCACATGTGGACTCAGCAACTGCCAATAAAAATCACAGGGAGAGCACTAGCAATTTTGTCTCCATGGAAACGAAAGGTAATATCCCATCCCTGTTCCTAGATGGATGTTTTATTATTTCAGTCTTTGAAAACCAATTTTTCACGGTGATAGAAACTATCAAATATAGTCAATTATTCATAACAATGGAGATAGAAAGCATGGGTCTTCAATGTTTCTTTGGCCCTGCTGATTTTTTAGGGAGGAAAGAGGACACTGGTGAGGGGAATGGCTGACCGTATATCACAATTTCAGTTGTGCTAACATTGTTCAGCCGGGAACCTGGCCCTCATAGCTTTCATCAGAGTTGACTTCCTGACTTCAATCATTTAACAGAAGTTCAGTTGGTACCAGTGCCCAGAACCTTAATGAACTCAGCAATCACTCAATGCAGCCAGGAAATATTGTAGATATCGTAAACTGTACATGCTGGGATGGGATTGCAAACATACCAAAGAAATGAAGTTTAAGACCCAAGATCAAAAAGCCAGGTGTGGTGGGTCACGCCTTTAATCCAGCACTCAGGGAGGCAGAGATAGGCCAATCGCTCTGAATTTGACGTTAGCCTTGTCTACAACAGCCTACAACAGTCAAGACTACAACAGAGAATCCTTGTCTTCAAAACAAAACAGACACAGATTAAAAAACAAAATAAAACAACAACAACAAAAAAAAAAAACTGACAACAAATCTTGGGAAGGATGTGAATGAGAGGGGGACCCTCCTTTACTGTTGGTAGTATGGGAGCCGGTGCATCTAATCTAAACCAATGTGCAGAATTTTTCAAAACTCTAAAAGTGAAGGGTCAGTGTGAGATTCCTTTCTAAGGTATGTGACCTCAGGATCCCTGAGAGCTTGTTGTCTTTCCAGTACACCCCATTATGTCCTTCCTTCTGAGTGGACCTTAAGTCTAATTAGGCAGTTGTCGGTTGCCACAAACCCGTGAGTGACACTTATTTCGCCCTTATGCATTTATTTCATGCTGATCATTGTGGTTCACAGCTGTTGCAGCTCTGTAGGACAGTTTAATTTCTCCCTCCCTTAGCAGCTTCTTTTCTGGAACCATGGAAGCCAGATGACAGGAAAGAGGCTTCTGGGTCAGGCCAGCTACAGTCATCCCAGCCATGTATTTTCAGGATGTGTTGTCATCAGCAATAAGGTCCAACCCTCTACCCCTGAGAGGCAACCAAGTGCTCCATCAGTAGTCTATATTGTTTGGGGAGTCAATTGGGCTATCGCGACCGACCATCCGAAAGGGGATTTCGCATGCTTGGTACTGGGGGTTTTGTTAGTCTACGCTCCTTGTGAGGAACACTGTCAGCGCAAGTGGCTCGCGCATACAATTCCTTTGTGCATTCTAACTCGTATCATTCTACCCACAAGTAAATGTACCACCACCCTTCATCAAAGAATCCCCTCTTTCAGGCAAATGGCGACCATCACAGAAGACTGTTGGATACAATTCAGAGAACAACATATTGAGGTTGGGCAGCCCAACCTCAATAGGCACACCTCCATTACAGCTCCTCTCTCTATGTCTCAGGGAACATTGCAGAAGAAGAGGAAGGAAGAGTGTAAGAGCCATAACACCAGAAAGCCATCTGTGAAACAGTCTCTTCTAAAAACGGCTACACAAACAAGACTGGAATATTGCTAATGTCCGCAGACATGCTAATGTAAAAGTGGAAAGGTTTTGCCAGGGCCCCACACTTAAGAAAAGAACAACAGACAACTAAGGACTCCTGGGAGAAAGATATAAACCTCTTTCAGGGCCAAAAAATATGGGTTGTGGGTTGTCCAATGCAGAATGGTTAGACTTGAAACTACACACATACAAATAATAAAACCAACTAGGCAGGCTGTATTGATATATTTTGCACACACACAATAATAATAGTCATTATTATTATTTGGTGGTTACTATTATTATTAATTAATGATATTATAACTACCATTTTAAAAGAGAGGCTATCAACTTGAGAGTGGAGAGGGAAGATGGGAGTGGATGGAGGAAGGGTACCTAAGGGCCTGGAGGGAGGAAAGGTGGTGTAAAAAGAGTTGTAATTCTCACTATTTCCCTGGGGAGTGGCATGCATGCAAAAAGGAGAGGGAGGGTGGGATCAGGAGGGGAGGAGGGAGGGGCTTATGGGGGGATACAAAATGAATAAAGTGTAAGTAATAAAAAAAAGAGTTGTAATTCTATATCACTTAAGAACACCTTTTTTTTTAAGTTAAAAGACTATATGGCATAGTACCACTCATTTGCATGTGCCCAAAGGACTCAACAGTCAGTCTACTCTACAGATACCTACTCGCCATATATATTGCTACCTGATTCACAATTGCTATGAAATGAAAACAACTTAAATGTCCCTCAATGGATAATGAAAAGTTGTGCTGATACACAACAGAATAGTATTAACTTGCAAAGATAAATGAAATTTGTAGGTATACAAATGGAATTTACTGACTGAGGTAACCTAGACTCAGAAAACAAATGCCACGTGTTCTCTCTTATTTGTGGATGCTAGATCTTTAGATGGGAGAATTCAAGCTGAAATAACCATATACACCCGTAAAGTTAAAAAGGAACCATGGGACAAGAGGAGGAGTGCCAGAGAAGGGGGCAGTAGGGCACAGGTGCTACTATGCCCAAATAAGAGAAATGGAAAGGTATGCTTTATCTGAGGATCTGGGAGGGAAGGCCATCCAGAAGGAGAGGGATAAAGGAACATTAAAGATGCCTGAAAAGCCACAGGGAGACATTATTTTACACCTATTTAAACATACATATATAAATTATATAAGTGTACGTGTAATATCCACTGGCACTTTCCTGCAATGCACATGCATGCACATGTACAAACACACACACACACACACACACACAGATGCACACAGAGTGACTGTGTGTGTGAGAGGTGCATCTGTGTGTGTGAGAGAGAGGTTAAATATGTGGGTTAAGGCAATCCGAAAAGAATAGTCTCAGCCATTCTCACTTTAATGTTAATCCCGTTTGTTAAATCAAGCTCCCTCAGTGGGGAGCTAGCCTATAATCTATAATCGTGCTCTTGTGAACTGCTACAGAAATTTTTCAAACCTACTTCACTGCAGCTGCTTTCCCTCTATTGTAGCCATCCCTCTGTCTGCCTCTACTCTGCTTTAATTATTCTTTTTTTGTGTTTCGCCCCTAGCCATCATTCTGCTTTTTTATGGAATCGCTGCAACAGCTTCCATCCTTGCCTCTGCCCTAAACTGTAGTCACCACCAATCAGTCTTCTGAAGTATGATAATAAAGAGTATCTTGTGAGTCCCTTGATTGTACTCTGTTTATGACCAATCTGTGCTAAATCTGGCTCACACAGCCCCAAACCATTAGGCTGTGGTGGAAGAGCAGAGGCTGGGGACACTACATGAAGAATAAAATATAAAAGAAAGCAGTAGGTAGACAAAACCTGAAAGGCCCTCTCCACCTGGGCTGCAGTTATCAAACAGAGCATGCTCAAGAGAAGCCCGGATATACCAAGTCAGGTACTCAGTACATGCCCTGTAAAGCACTAAGCCATTCCAAGCTCGGTGCTTCTGAACACTTACTTTTCCCTTGGCTCACTACCCTACCCCATTCTCCTGGGTATTTTTCTGTTATTAATAAATTGCCCCCATTTCTATTTCCATCCAGGTGTCCCTGATCCAAATATATGCTGTAGGACACAAGAGCCTGGACATATCAGCAGGCTCAGATATGTGCCTATAACAGGGCCACTCATGACATCCCCAACCCTATGACTGCCACACTGGCCTTCTCAGGGTTTCCAAATGAAGCATTAAATGTAAGCACTGTCCAGCTGAAGACACACCATGTGACTGTCGAGCAAACATGCAGGTTTATTCATAGTAATGAGGAGCGGCCTAATTGAGGCACACCTGTTGCCAACTGCTCAGTCCTAAACAGTGAATGTGAGAGCATGGTCTGAGCTGGGGCCTGTGGGTATGGGTGGGAGAAAGGTGAGTCTAAATGCAGAGGAGGTAAGATGTCCCCACAGTTCAACAGCATTAATACTCCAGCTGGTCTGCTTCAGTCATTAGATATCTAGCCCCCTCCAGTCAGATGATGTGAATAACTGCTGAGCCAGGGGATTTCTGTGAACAGGTAGACAGGTCAGTGGTATTACCATTTCACTGCCTTGGGATTGTCACCAAGACCGTATATGCAGAGGTTGCTAAGTGATGGGACATGCTTTACCATCACAAGTTGCACACAAGCCTCATCACAAGCAGATTCCATCCACCCCATAGAGAGACAGAGGCTTAAAGCAGGGATGGGACTGGGACAAACACCTATACGTAATCCACAGGAGAAATTCTCCAGTTGCCCATTCTGGAGATAGATCACTCCATGTCTATTGCACTTGCTAATAGCCTTGTTGATTTTTCGCCTTGCATTCATACAGCACCTTCTTGCTAAATGTCTACCATGTTTCAAGAGATATGCTGGGCACCCTTAAGAGGATGGGCAACTCTGGAAGGTCTGTGAGAGTGATATTTCCTCCCTGTGACTTGTGATCAGGAGGCAGCCATGTGAAATGAGGGTTGTCTCCAATAACGGGAGTATGACATGTAAATCAGCACCTTATAGTCAGGATGCAAAGCCTGTTATCACAGATGTACATGCTCCTTTAGAAATGGACTAAGGAATAGTGTAATGGAGTTAAGTATTTAACTCAACTGCAGACTCACACATGACCCTAGCCCATACTACACACAGCAACTTGATATTTTTTCTGTAAGATTTTATTAACTCAGTCAGTCATTTAAATGAGAAAAATTGTCAACTATCTCACATCAATCGGAGAAACACAGCAGAGGTTGTCAATATAATTCAAACAAGACAGAAACCTACCACAGAGGGCTTCTGAAAGACTACCCAGCAGTGTATCAAAGCAGATGCTGAGACTCATAACCAAACGTTGGGCAGAGTGCAGGGAATCATATGAAAAAAGGGAGAGATAGTAAGCCCTGGAGAGGACAGGAACTTCACAAGGAGAGCAACAGAACCAAAATATCTGGGCACAGGGATCTTTTCTGAAACTGATACTCCAACCAAGGACCATGTATGGATATAACCTAGAACCCCTGCTCTGATGTAGCCCATGGCAGCTCAGCTCAGTATCCAAGTGAGATCCCTAGTAATGGGCACAGGGACTGTCTCTGACATGAACTCAGTGGCTGGCTCTTTGACCACCTCCACCCCCTTGCCAGGCCACAGAGGAGGAAGCAGCTTTGCCAGGCCACAGAGGAGGATAATGCAGCCAGTCCTGATGAGACCTGATAGGCCAGGGTCAGACGGAAAGGGAGGAACACCACCAGTATCAGTGGATGTGGAGCCTTGTGTGGGAGGAGATGAGGGAGGGGGTGGAATTGGGAGGGAATGAGGGAGGGGGCTACAGCTGGGATACAAAGTAATAAACTATAAGCAATATAAAATAAAATAAAAATGAAAGAATATTTTGAAGTGTATTACCTTTTAAGCTATAAATGACATTTTTAATAAACATGTTTTGGTGGGTTTTTTTTTTTTTCTGGTCTTTCTGATCCTGACATTTTTCTTACACTTTTTAAGATTCAAGTGAGAATACTTAATATGAGATTCCTCCCCCCACCTCATTTTAACAAAACTGTAAACACACAGAACAGGACGGAATGCAGGGCAGGGCTGTGCAACAGCTTTCAAGAGACCTCTCTCGTCACATAAAATCAAAACTCCCAACCCCTTTCTTTCCCCACATTCCTGGTGACTAATACTCTCCCATTATTTCCTATGTGATGATCTGTAGAAATTTCACATAGTGCGTTTTTTTCCTGTGACTGAGTTAAGTCCTAAAACATAATCCTAAAAGACACTAAGAACCCTGAATAGCCAAAGCAAATGTGAGAAAAGAATAAAGGGGGAAGTTTTGTAGCTGTTGATTTCAGGATACAGAGTGGAATTACAATGATTAACATGGTAAGTTACAAATATAGAGACTGGCATGTAAACTAACTGAACAAAACAGCGAGCCCACCCGAAAGCATTAAATACAGTAAGCATGTTGTTGTTGTTTTTCTTCAAAGAATTCATAACACCGTAATAAACCTTTAAAACAGAAAAAAAATCTCAGCAATAAATAGACTGTATCACTGAATAGTGCCAAGGCTGCACAGTGGGGCAAGGATAGTTGTTCACATGAAAGTGTTAGAAAACTGTACATCCATACATAAAAGAATACTGAACTCACTCTTTACCACATACACTGTAATCATCTTAAGTGTATTGAAGAATGTAAAGTCAGACCAGAAACTCTAAGAGCCTTGGAGAACATGTCTAGGGAGACTTGAGGACATTTATATTGGCTGCACAACAGCCAAAAGAAGAGAGACAAGTACGGCTGTGTCAACGAAGGCACCTGTCCTGCAAAGGGACAGGCCATGCAAACACAATGGAAGAAATAGAAGAAACATTCTCAACTGTGATCGGATGAAGAGCTAATATCCAACATGCATAAGGAACTCCTACAATGAAACAAAACCCCAAACCAAATATTAAACATAAGCATGTTTACAAATTGGCAAATTGCTTAAATGGACATTCCTCCAAGGGAGATGTAGGAGGGACCAAGGAGCATATGAAAATGGTTCAGTGCTAGTAAAAATCTTCAGTGAAATGCAGATCAAAACTACAACAAGATAACAGCTCAACAAATCATCTCTGAAAAAAATGTCACTAGAAGCCAGGTACACATGGGTATATAGAGAGGTGAGACCTTCACAGGGAAACTGTGACAATGGAAGACATATAGATATATATATTTTCTGGCAGTCCATTCACCTGGTGTCACAGGGTAGCTGGGAAATGATATGATGCTCATTGGGTTAAAGCTTTAGCTTAGTCCCTGCCCAACTGTATGATGGTAGTAGAAGTAGGACAAGGTGCTTATCTTAACTTCTTTCTGTCTCAATGTCTCCATCTCTAACATGAAATGTAAGTTGGCCATTCCATATGTTGACTCATCTGAGGCATCTGTGCCTTTCTTTCCTGGGTACCATAAGGTAGAGCAGATGACCATAGGTGTGAACTAAAATGACCAGCATCACACTTCTAGTGAAAGGGACCTAGTGGTGGTCATCTGGCAGTGATGGTGTGTGTGTGTGTGTTTACACATGTGTGTGCATATATGGAAGCCATAAATCAACCTATTTCTTTCTCTATCAACTAAAGTATGTCTCAACTGTATCAACTGTTTGTGGCAGTGACAGGAATGCAACAGTAAACATGGCAGAGAAGCCCTGAAGGAGTTCTCCTGCAAGATTCAGTTTTCTTTCTGTGTGCAGGGAAAAAGATCTAGAGAGGGCAAGTGGCAGGTTCAAGGTCACACAGTAACTTAATACTGAAGCCAAAAGCAGAACTCTTCAATATCCCACCTGCAAAAACATAGCATAATTGTGGAACTGACATTGATTTAATAATGTACACTATATATATATGTATATCACATATATATCATATCATATCATATCATATCATATCATATCAGCAGAGGCTTTTCTTAGGGAATTTTCTGCTGTACTCTGCTCCAGACCATTACAGTGTTGCACCATTTTGTCTGTTTAGAATCCAGTGAGGCTCTGCTAATAGTAACCACTCCCAAGGTGAATGCTATCTCAAAAAAGCTGAATAACTTCTCCATTGCAAATATAATTTGTAACATGACCACACAAAATCTCAGGCCACGGCTCTAAGTACAAAGTTCAAATTTCAAAGTTGCTGCAGGAGAGAATTGAGTCACAGGACACAGGGATCTGAGAAACAGGGCAGATCCAACTGCATTATCATCCTTTACCTTCCTGGAATGCTGTTTGCTCAAAAAAGCTCATTTTGCCAGTGAATCTCCAGTTTTTTTACAGCCCTCTGCCAAGAAGGGCTTACTGGGAGAGGCACGTGTACTCTGATACATCCAGCTGATGCATCAGCCCATTCGGATTCTGGTACTCTGCTAATGCTCTGGGCTTCTTTAGATTTGGATGCAAAGCTCTCAAGGGGATGTGGAACTGAGATTGGATTCTCTGCTTGGCAGCCTTGACTGGTGGGAAGGTACAGGGTGGGCACACAGCCCTGACTCCACATAACTGGATGGAACCCAAATGGAAAACATACAGAAAAAGAACCAAGCCCCGAAAACAACTCACTAAGCCAAGTTTCAAGAGCAAGCCCAGTGCCAATACTCACAAGTCAGCCCTTCTCTCTGAACATAGGAAAGATGGTCACATTTAATTTGACACCGAGCCAAGAAAAATAGGAAAATAAACAATCAAGTCCCACAATATTGCATCATCTTCCTGCCAGGAAGAGTTATATAAAACATATGAATCTCTGATGTCTTCCTGAAAGACAGCAGCCATTTCACAACTGGGCAAACTGAGTTTCTATAAGCACCAGCTTCCCCATGTTGTAAGGAGTCACAGAAGGTGACACATTACAACAGTATCAAGCAGTGTGCTAGGTCAAGTTTAAAAGTCCAGTGGTCTAGAATGTTTTATGGTACTCATGACCCTACCCTGTGCTGGTTCTGGGGTCTTTGCAATTTCCCAACATGGCCCAGCACACTGTGGCTCCTTCTCTCTTTAAAAAAAAAAAAATTTATTTTTATTCATTTTACATCTTGCTTGTAGCCCCATCCATCTTTGCCTCCCAGTCCCATTCTCCTTGCTTTACCCCTCTCCTATTCCTCAGAAAAGGGGACCCCCCTTCCCATCCACCCCATCTCATCAAGTTGCATTAGGATTGAGTATGTCCTCTTCCCTTGAGTATGTCCTTTTCTCTCTCCTCCCACTTTTCCACAAAACTCCCTACGCATAGTGCAATGTTTGGCTGTGAGTCTCTTGATCTGTTTTGAGTTGTTGCTGGGTAGAGCATCTCAGAGGACAAGTCAGATAGGCTCCTGTCTGCAAGCTTGGCTGAGCATCATTCATAGCATCAGGGGTTGGCACTCTTCCATATGGTAGGTCTTTGGTTGGGCCAGTCATTGTTTGGACATTCCCCTCAATCTCTGCTCTATCTTCTCTCTATCTTTATCCCTGCACATCTTATAGGCAGGGAAAATTTTGGGTCAAAGTTTTTGTGAGTCCTTCTTTACTTTCTATCTGCTACAGTGAGTAACCTCTCTCCCGAATCTCCAGCTGTGCAACTCTGCACCAGCATGGCATACACAGTTGTGTCAACCATCTATCCAACATATATGCCTTAAGCACTGGTTTTGTTGACCAGGTGACTTGTTAGGTCCTAGGGGATGAAGCTAAATGAGATGATGACTACTCTGAGCTATTCAGAGTGCCTGCATAGGGGAGCCACAGAGACTTAGAACATTTAGGAAATCAGAAAGCACCATCTCAGTAGTGATGGTACAAATGGTCCTGGTTGATGCAAATGTCCCTGAACAACAGAGCACCTCCCAAAGTCGATGGAGCCTTTGACCCTTTCACACACTTCACTGGCACCAGCTAAGGACCTCTGCACCGAAGCACCTTCTGTAAATGTTCTGAATTGGTCTGAGAATTACCAATGCCTCTGGCCATGTTCTCTTAAGAGGAGTCTGAGATGAAGGTTTTTAGGTGGTATGTCTATTGGGGAGACGACTCTTAAAACTACCACATAGTGCTGTGAGAGAGGCAGATCTTGGCACAGGGAAGATTGAACTGTGATGGGAAGCTGGACAGAGTGATTGTTCCTGTGTGGGAGTCAGCTGTCAATGTCTCAGCAGCAGGGGAATTAGCAGATAACTTGGGGACACGCCACACATCTCCTGTGGGATGAGGGGTCTGTTGTTGAACTTGAGGGTGGAGAGCCTTCTCTTCTGGCCACCCCCATGCTGAAACATAAATTTTGTGATGCATAGAGAGGTGGCCATGTTATGCTGGCAGACTCTTAGCTCTCCCCTCTCTCTCTCCCACTCATTTGAGGTTCTTGTGTAGGAAGGAAGCACACCGCTTCCGGGAAGCTTGGTGAGTGTCAGGGGTATTGAGGGTGTGTATTTATTCTGTTCTTATTGTTCTCTAAAGCCCGGCATGATATCAAGCTTTACTATACACTCAGTTCTCCATCTTTCCAAGGGAATTGTGGTTGTCTTTCCTTGGGGTCCTCAGAACCATGAAAACATATGACACAGAAGCTTAATCCAAAGAGAGACGTGACATTTGCAGCCAGATCTGGCTAGATCTCAAACTAGGGAAAATCCAGAAAAGGAAAGTATGTGTTTTATTGCATTTCCTGAATAGTCTGGCCAAAGAGCCTGCAGTACCAGAAGATGAGCAGGGCTGGCTAAGCACAGTCTTGTACATTGCTGCCACGTGTTTCACCGTGATAAATCTCTTGTATCTATTTGTCTGTGTCTTGGGGTATCCAGAAGTTTGGTTAATCACTGCTGTGGCTGTCAGTATGGGTGTCTTTACAAAGGATCTGCCTGAGTGAAAGAGATCTCCCTCCCAAAAGTGACAGGGCTGGTCCAATCCACTGGGTTCCTGAATACAACAAAGTGAAAAGTCGCTTCTCCTAAGTGACACTGTTACCCAGCTTCTGGACTTAGACTTGGCCTGGAACTCTGCCATTAGCTCTCCTGGGTCTCCAGCTTGCTGAATGCAGATCCCCAGCCTTTCATCCTCTAGAATCTTGTGAGTCATTACAACACAGGAGGAATCATTTTTGTTGGTTCTGTGTCTCTGGGCGACCCTGAGTAATACTGGCTGCTTTTTTCTGAAGACGACACTAACAAAGTGTCTCTTGTATTTAAGAGCAATACATGCAGTGATGAGAGAAGAGTAATAGCAGACATCTCTTGGGAAGAAGCGAAGGGAATGGAAAGGTAGACATGTTTATTTATTAACCACCAGGCACTAGGCTAAGACTTTTACATTTAGGACAACACTGATAGTATGTAATTGCGCGTGAAGTTAGTGGTTCTTAGTGATGCCACTCTAGATGTGGGATGACAGAAACACGGAAAGGGAGTAAGCAGAAGGTGGACCCAGGCTTTAAAAATGGGCATGACCTACTGACAACAGACATTCACTCTCACCACAGAGTGGGAAGGAAACATTCTCGCAATAGTGCCCCTGCTAGAGACCTCTCACCTCCAAAAGAAGAGAGACCATAAGACCATGAAAACTACAACTACTGCAGGGCTTGACACTCAGAATTTGTCTGAGAGACGATTAGTGAGAAGTGGAAAGCTGGATGGGCCTTGAAAGAAATGGCCAGATAGTGCCCTAAAGCAACATATGAATGAAGACAGAACCTCATAGAACAAATTCCTTGCAAGGTGAGAACTGCAGGATATGGGGGCATGGCCCCACTCGCATGTTACCTCTGAAGAAGTCGGCTTGCAGTATCCAGCTCCAAAGACCAAGTTTTCCAAAGAAATCATGGGCTGTTCTGGTCCTGTGTCTAGGCCGCCTTTCCCTAACCAGGAGCCTCTTCCTGGACGAGTGAAACTAGAAAGAAGTGGGAGGGGAAAACAGGAGACAAGTTATCTTGGGTTAACTAAGCCTCTGTGAGAGGGGTAGGCACTGCAATTGAGCACCCTGTGGCATAGATCTAGGGGGATTCCCGCAGGAGGGTGTGCGTGTTGTGCTATCAAGGCTGTCTGAGGGGTAGGTATGCTTGGATGATACACTTCAATAGTTGTACAGAAGGTTCCCTAATGCCTGTACGCCCATCAGCCGAAAGGTTGCTGAGGCCCCGTTCTAGGGAAATAACAATTCTGGGAAGCAGACAGGAACTCCTGACCAGAGTAAAAGGACCACTCCCAAGTTAATCATGCTTCTGCCCTCATGGAGTCATCTCCTGCCATGAGCTCCTTCTAACCTCAGTTCCCTCCCTGCTTCTGCTTACCTTCCTGGGGAAGACATTAAATAACATTCATCTCCTTAATCCATGCAGGAACCAAGCCCTATGTCCTAGTCTGTTATAATCAACAGAGCATTCCCTATATCCATCCCATGTGAGAACCTGTAATCTTTTCAACAGCAAATTATGCAGGTTTTTGTCCACTTCAGGTTGGTTATAAAGAACATCTGTAAGGTGTGTTGGCCATAATCAATGTCAAACTCAATTGGCAATGTGAAGAGGTCATATGATCATATCATATTTGAGGATATGGTCATTCTCTCTACCTTACACTTGGTGATTTCGTCTAATAATATATAAGCAAAACCTGCATATCCCCCAGTCACCCTTCTTTCAGATCTCATCTATTAAAATTGTACTAACTCAGATGAGATTGCATGTATTCAGAATGGTATGTGGGGTTGGGATGTCTTCTATATTATAACAGGAAAGCACACCCATGAAATCTCAAATATACAGTTGTCTAAAGAAGACATGCACAATGAGTACACCAGTTGCCATGGCATTTCACATGGGGGAAATTTCACAAGACCCTAATTCTAGGTGAAGAGCTACAGGCAACTGATCGCCTGCTGAGGGAGGAAAAGAATCAGTCTTCTGAAAGAACAAGCCACCTGATAGGTTATGCAATACCACATGGTCAGCGCTAAGCACACACACACACACACACACACACACACACACACACACACACACATATATATATATATATATATATATATATATATATATACATACATATATAAGCAATACTAAATGGACTCTGCAGGCTGTATTTATATACACACAGGTGTTGTGTGTGTATACAAATATATAATGTAATAATAATCAAAGAAGAAAAGGGCATAAGGTCATTAGTATGAGAGGGAGTAGAGAGGGCACAGGCAAAGTTGGAAAAAGGAGAGAGGGAATAAAAATATTCTACTCTCGTATGAAATTCTAAAGAAATTAAAATTCTAATTGTTCTTTTAAATTTATGATTTATACCACAAAACCCCTTTGCAGGTATCTTTTAACCTCCTAAAGAGACTAATAGTTTCTCATGGCAAAAAAAAAAAAATGTTCCCACCAAAAAATGTCCTCAGAGCCTCAGAGGTCATCATCTTTGTTCTAGTTGCTTGAGATTACTGGTGCACATTTCAGACAAGAAACTCATATTCCTGGTTGAAATGTTGACAGAGAAATAAAGTTAAGGTTATGTATCTAGTTAATTCATTTACTCAAATATTATTAGTCTTTAGCAACAAGCTACGGAGTGTGTGAGGTGTTGGAGTAGCAACATGTCAGCACACACAAGCCTAGAAAGGGATTCCAATGATGAGTCAACACGGGAATGCAATGGGGACAAACAGCAGCCAATAAGCAGAGAGGAGAGGTTTATGAAATGGTGTGGCACAGTGGACAGCCATGACGATGCAGCTAGCAGGAGTTACAAACTAGCGGCACCACCCACATGTTAGGGCCTGGGCTGTATTGAACCTCCTACTTCATCTCTAGACAGAAGGGTTAATAGTGCGCTTGAGCCGTGGGGCATCACAGAGACTCCTGACAGCAGCAGTAGCAAAAGCTAGTTTTCAGTGTAAGGCGTACCAAACAAGGATACTGAATAAAAGCTAGTTAGTAACTATTCTTGATAAGATAACTGATATCAAATTCACTGAGTCACTCACTGCGCATCGACACATGCAATGGCACATGGGATGCCAATTTTATGTAACCCCTTGGCTATAATTGTATTGGTATTGTAAGTAATCTAAGGATGATTTGAAGCATGCAGGAGTAGTATATACATGGGTAATAGGAAAACATATCATTTCGAATGAGTGTCTTGAGCTTCTGGTATTTTGGTAGCTGAGGGTTCCCTGCCTCAGTGAGGGACAATGGCATCATATAATACTAATACTACCTGAATTTGCTTTGTTCTGATTTGGTTTGGGTTTGTTTCTGTTGTTTTTTTGTTTGTTTTGCTTTGTTTTTGTTTTTGTTTATGAGACAGGGTTTTATTTCTGCCAGCTTGGTCAAGCTCCTGGCCCTCCTGCTCACCCACTTCCCGTGTGCTGAGATTGCAGGTGCGTACCACCACATCTGCCTTTGGACTTGTGTTGAACCAAGAGTTAAAGCAAGTTTACCATTCCGCCAGAAGGAGTTAGTAGAGACATTCCAGAGTTTAAAAAAACATGTGCATGTTTTTGATATACATTCATGGTTCATAACTCTTTCTCTAAGACATCTGCCAACAAAGAACTAAGATACTTGTTAGCTTTTATATGGAACAAAGCCTCTGAGTAAGACTCAGTTGCACTTATTTGACAATTAAAGACTCGGTTTTGGTTTGGTTTGTTTTTTTGTTTTTCTCAGTGAAGGTTAAGGGTCTTCTGAGGTTTCTGCTTCATCCTTGTTGGATCTAACGTGTTAAGAGAGTTTTTCTGAAAAGGCTGGTGCTTGCTCTATTTGACAGGTATTTCCCACTTAGAGGGTTCCCTTTGTTCCCAGCTACCATGCACCAAGACAAAAATTCTTGCAAAACCCAGAAAGTGGAAGGCGGTTCTATTTTTACCCCATCTGTGAAGTTTAACTCTCCAGCAGCTGTGTGTGCTCCCATCTGGAAGGCTGCTGCTGAAAAGCTTGCAGAGTATGCTATTTATCAGAAGGTTAAACTTTCTTCTGAGATACTCTGACTCCAAACCCGCAGCAAGATGGCATCAGAGCTCTTAGCACCACTAGAGCCAAAAGGTAACACCAGGTGCTAGGGACCTTTCGGACCTCTCACATGTCATCCTGCCTGAACTATTGGCCCTCCTGCCTAAGGGAGCTTTGAGGAGGATAAGACTTGATTTTTCTCAGGTACAAGCCTTCAGTGCCTCTGTATACTCAACTAATTTACGTTCAACCCCTCGATGCAACCTGCCTGCCATTTGTCAGGAGCTTATCAGTGCTAAATGGGTATCCCAGAATATGCTGGGTACTTTATAAAAGAAAATCTATTGGGTACATATATACCCAAGGGCTTCTTCCTATGTGCTGTCATCGAATATTTCAATATTTTCCTGCTGCAGACTGAAACTGAATCCCGCATGCTCAAGTGAACAGAGTGAGAAAGTAGGGACTCAGATTTGGCACTTGGGGCTTCCCCAGCCCTGAAACCATTTTTTTTTTTAGCACATACTCTACTCAGGCCT
Source organism: Psammomys obesus (assembly GCF_907164565.1). Classification (NCBI taxonomy): domain Eukaryota; kingdom Metazoa; phylum Chordata; class Mammalia; order Rodentia; family Muridae; genus Psammomys; species Psammomys obesus. Next base: position 4,985,843 of record NW_026596079.1, on the reverse strand, counting down.
CCCCAGTACTTTGCACACCACTTGGTTTGGAAGCTAATCCACGTGGACGACTGACAGACTCTAGTCTCTTAGAGCCAAGGTCACACAATACATGCGTCTTAGAACTGTTTGTTTCCATGTTTCTAGAATTGCTTCAAGCACCTTTACATACACACGTACTCATCATGTGTGACAGTCTATATGATTTTGTTCTATATAGCCATAATCTCTGCTGCTTTATTGTCACAAAATTCTTCATTTTGTATGTAAATTTATGTGTCTATGTGGTGAAACAGATATTTAGAGATGTGAGATAAGCTATTCCGTGATCACCAAGGACGTTAGTGATGGAATTAAACAAAGAGATGTCCCTTACTCTCTGGGACCCCAAGCCCCATGAGACCAGTTCCTTTCCTATCTGAGTTGTTGTCTGGTCTCCAGCTGCTGTCTACATTGACCTCAGGGCACAGATGCTCTGTCTCACCCTTGGCACACAGATCCAACCCTGAGACATTCACTGAAGCAGTGTTTCCCGATCCAAGGGAGCCATCCAGATGGGGAATGTGCTTTGCAGGAGTTGCAGCTTCCCAAGGTTAGAGTTGCTTTCCATGTTTCTACATTATAACATCTTTCTAGCATTCTTATATAACACCCTATGTGACTCAACATACCCTTATCAGAGCTCTGTGAAGGAAAGGTCTGTTCCAAGGGCCCTGCATGTCCTTTGCGAACCCACTGTATATATCCTAATGCCTCTACTGGAGCACAGCAGGTCTGCCATACACACTCATTAGAAATGATGAGGGAAGAAAACATTGACCCCTGACCCATGTTCCTCCTTTCCCCCAATCTAGGACCTTTAGTCTAGGAGCTAGAAAGGCTTGGGGCAAGAGAACATTAGGTACAGAAGACCATGGACTATTTGACCTTGACATTCAGCTCCACACTAACACCTTTTGCTTACTGGCTCTCTGCACCTTTGAATTCCCCTTTCTCTCTGCTCTTTGCTATAGGTGCTGTTTTAACTCCTATGCAGACTTTTCCACTGCTAAGTGCTAGCACTTTTTCCATACTCCCTCCCTGAAATCCAGGGTTGCCTTTTAAGAATCATTTCACCTTGCCCATCAGCCAAACATTGCCTGTCTTTGGGCAATGCTTTTTGTCCTAGTTATTCAATATGTATCATCTTATCTACTGTCACTGAGAACCTGAACTGACTCTGTTGGTCAGTAGAGCAGGGAGCAAAACTGGGTCAAGGGATGAAGTCTCATCTTATGTGGAAGAGCAAATATCTCATTTTCTACTCTCAGACTCTAACAGAGATCAGAGCTTTTAGAGCATGGACATTGAAAGCAGTGAGGACTGTGCTTTTCTGACACACATACAAAATCTTAGAAGCTGTCTAGAACAGATATTGGGACAAATTCTCTTCCTCCGTGTTAAGGGAACTTACCCTAAATATCCCACTGCATGCATATGTAACTTTACTCACATGTTCTCAGTCTTTTAAAATTATCTACATGAACATATTCAGCCATTATGAGACACTATTGAATGGCCATGCACAGCCCACCTCAATAGTTTTCATGAGCTCTGTCCTTCCACTTTTACAATGAAGAAAACCTAAGTTCTCCGCTGCCCCTTAGAGATGCTTTAGTGTGAGTCAATGAAAGGCAAAGTCAAAGCATCTTAAAAACAAACCTATATTTGAGCAAACAGGGACTCTGAGAAGGAACAGATGTGGATCCCTGACATGCTAGTCTTGTCCTCTAAGATTCACTAAAACTTCACATGAATGGCCCTTGTTAATCACACACACTCAGCACACAAAAGACATAAATGTGTTAAAAGAACTTATAGGGAAGAAAAAAGATTTACGGGAGTTCAATAGAGAGAAAAAGGATTTGGGAGTAAGAATAATCAGAGTGAATCATATACACATATGAAGGTGCCAATGTATACATTATTTAAACTTAAATTGAATTTCAAGTAATAAAGAGATGGAAACCTGATATATAGAAAAAAAATCAAAGGAATTGAAAAAAAACAAAACAAAAAAGGCAAAACAACTTTATATAGATGTTGATGGTAATCACAATTTTACAGACAGAGACTATGTATCAGAAACATGAGGAGCATCTCAAGGCACTACTAGGTATATGTGAGGCCATGGAAGAACGGAATCCCTGAGGTGTGGGCTATAGTTTGTAAGCCATCCATCCCCGGAATCCCCCAAAGTCGTCTCGGATCTTGAGGCTCTCTCCTGCATGCTCCCACTTCTGTGGAACACGGTGAGACCCAAGCTTAAGTCTCCAACCAGGAACAAGCTGCTCTACTTTGTGCTGATCACCTTTGGCAAACTGTCTCTCAGAGATGCATGTAATGAGTGTTAGTGCTGCTTCTAACTCCATACCTGATCAGGGGCTGCTGCAGAGCCACCAGGGCAGCGTGGATGGTTACCGAGATCACTGAAAGGTGGAAGTAGTCGAACATGACAGGGACTTGGTGGTGCAGACCCCTCCGGGGATGGAAGTGCAGGCCAAGTGTGCGACTGCTGATCATCGGTGTCCCAGTCAAATCTCTCAGCCTGAAAGGCAAGGGAGTGAGCGCTTAGAGCACGGTTGGTTGGCCCTGTTTTCACTCAAGCAGATCTACTTTGTAGCTGCAACATCTTACACAGTCCTGCAATATTCTGCCTGGTTGAAAGATTTTTTTTTCCCTCAATTGGAAAATGAAGAATGAAGATTACGTGACAGCTCTGGGCCCCAGCTCTTTTGTCACTGCCGCTAAATCTGTACCTCTGGGATGGTGAAGATGACCAGATCTTTCCAGGGCTCCTCTCAGGAATGCAAGTCTCTTGTATCTTTTTGCCCTCTTTTCTTGCCCATGAGATGGGCATTGTTCTTAAAATGCTGCATGGATTCTTGTCAGTTTGCACTTTCTGGTGGATTACTAACACCCAAAGGCAGGAGCTATGACTAACTCATCTTTACAACTCTCGCATCTCACTGGTACAGGGCATGATGGAGAAGTTGATCAAGCCTATGCTTGTAATAATGACAACTGGCTGACTGAATGGTAAAAGGCTAAATGGTATCGAGAGCACATGCTGAAAGTCTAATGAGATTTAGGCAGTCACCCCTTTATTCTGTTCTAGCACTTTTTAATCAGTGCATATCCATTCTTAAAAGACAGGCCACAGACAGACAAACTCGGAAGTACCCTTTATTACAAAAAGGAAAGTTTTTTTCCCCCTAAACAAAAGTGCTGAGAAACAGTCCCTGTGGCTCTGCAGGTTGCAGGAAACCAGAGCTTGTGGAAAGCCACTTTGAGCATCTCCTGGGAGTGCAACATAGAAAATATCTCTTATTCCTCCATGGATTAGCAAGTAGAGAACAGGGAGGGAAAACAGAAAAAGCAGGCTCCCACTGGCATCCAAGGGGCTGTCTTTCCTTGTGCTCCTTGTTGCTTGTGTGCAAGGGAGCACCAGTTAGTGAACCCTTCGTGCCAAATGTAACTACATGTATGTTTTGACCAGGAAGAAACCTGATAAAGAGAGGAAGAGACTAGAACCATGGGTGTCAGCAAGCTGTTGTCCTTCAGGCTCACATTAATTTGGATGATAATGATCTCACTCTTGACTATTGATTGGATATTCTATTTTTCCCTGTAAGACACTCATAATGTGCTTACTAATTATATTCCACTCATAAAACATGTGAAATTTATATGAATTGTTTAACTTGTTCACAGTCACAAGAAAAACTGCCCTGCCAGACCAGGAGTTTCTGCCTCTTTTCTGTCTGAATTACTGTACAGTATTTGTGCATTTAGAGTATGTAAGCCCATTTAGACGTCAGCTCCTGGTAGTGAGAACAAGAATTTAGGCATAACCCAAGCCTCCTTCATAAGGAAAAATTAAAGTGAGAATTGATCACTGTTCTGTGATAGGAAATAGACAGCACCCATTCATGGAGACAAAGCCTACTTCCTAGGGAACCTCAGTGGAGAGAAGATACAGGTGAACTTTAATAGAATGCCTGAGGTTCTTATAAAGGACCTGAACAAACAAAATAAACAAACTACAGCAAAAGTTAGTATCTCACAGGAAGGGCAGCCCTCCTGGCAGAATTATTCTGCACACTTGCAAGGAATAAAATTAAGGCCAACCAAGAGAACCCATGGGAAGACACAGCATCCCATTAAGTATTAATGAATTTCCTATCTGCTGAGCTGTGCAGGCCCTGGGAAGGCTATGTGGAGATGAGTGTCCTGACCCTGTGCAAGCAGGTTCTGATGGACCCTTCCAAATCAAAAAGCATAGATAGGATAGTGCCCCAGAGCATGTAATACTGGCTTTTGGGACTGAATAAAGCTTTGGAAGAAACAGAGCTGTTCTGCGCGTTGTCCTATGTAGAGCACCCTTGGTTCACATCTACCACGTGCCATCATCACTGCTACCTCCAGTATCTATGAACAAAGCCAAGGGCCATCACTGCCAAACTAATTTATGAGAATGACCTCATTAGCTGGCCTAACTCTGATTAAACAGCAGCCCCCCACATACCTTTTTTCCCTTGTTTTCTACATGCTGCTAAGAAAGGAGGAAGAAAAAAAAAACCTACCTGACTTAAAAATGATTCACATCCTGATTTCTAACTTATAATTTATATTCGGAGGAAGCATAGGTATTTGTACATGTCCTAGTTGAAGAGTGCTGTCCCTAAGCTTCTATATTTCACATGTTTTACATGACCAGTTTCCTGTATCAGGCTCTCCCATGACTGCTCTTCTGCTGGCAAGAAAAACTATTTCAACTGCAGTATGTCATTAAAATTATTAGAAGACCTTGCCAGACAATAATTTGTGGGCTATGTTTGTGACTGACAGTATGGTTCTACAGCCAACCAGATATATGCACTGCGGAGCAATGGGTAGAAGTTTATGAAGCCAGTAGGCATAGGGTTCTCAGGCTGAGTGGTTGCTAGAGGGTGATTACAGAGATATCAGATTACAGGGGGGAGTCACAAGAACAGGAAACAGGGGCACTCAAGCCGAGGTGTAAATGGACTTTCTTTAGTATCCACCAGCGAGAGAGAAAGAAAGAAAAAGAAAAAAAATAGGGGTGTGTGTATGTGTGTGTGTGTGTGTGTGTGTGTGTGCTGAGAACATTCTACACTAAGAAGACCTTATTTTAAAAAGAGGCATGGAAAGAAGCCTTATGTGAGATATGAGATTAAAGAGGTTTTGTCCTACCTTTTCATACCTAGGAGAAATATTGTTTATTTAATTCCTGAAAGAATATAGGAAGACTAAGAAGCAAATAGGGCAGCCCAAGGTAAAGGAAAGAGGCCATGAACCAAGCTTGAAGAAAGCAGTTAAAAAGGAAGGAAACTGTTCCCTGCTTATTTTCTCAGCAAGTTTTACATAAATAGATCTTCAGTTCTCAAAGTGGTGAGAACAATAGCAAATGTTCAGTAAAGACACAGGGAATAATGCAGCAAGAATGGTTTGAAAGGGATTTTGATTGTCTATCCTCATGGAGACATTATTTAAATCCCCCAAATCAGTACCATATAGAAAAAAAAATGCTTTTAGTAGAAGATACCCATTAATAAGGCAAAAAGTTAGCAGTTTTCTGTGTGCAGAACCTAAACAATCTGACTCCACATAAATGAGCTTTTCCTGGCTCTGGCAGACATGTTGTGATGGCTAATCTTGGCTGACAATTTAACAGCATCTAGAAAGATACTAATAATAATCAGCTAATACCCAATCTACAGGGCATGCCTGCGAGGGCTTTTCTTGATCAGTTTATTTGCATCAGGAAGACTGGAACTGCCAAGGGACATCACAAGTTACCAGTAACTGGTTGAGCCAGAGAAACTATGAGCACTTTGTCTTTGAGGAAGCCCCATGTGTGAGGAAGGGGCAGATGAAGGAACCCCCCTACTCAGTCCAAGGATGTCCATGACACTCACTGCTGCTCACTATCGGTAAAGTGCAGGTCCACCTTGAGCTGAAACTCCACCTCGCTCAGCGCATCTTCTACCTGAAAGACAAGACCAAGAGAGTTCAGCAGCCAACTGGCAATCCAATGGGGACATTTAGCTCACTGATTCTTAAAACAGAGAAACAGAATCTCGCTGTAGAGTGAGAATCTCTGTGGATATCATATAGAGTACTAGATAAGCGGGTTACCTGGGAATATTAGCTATAAAATGGAAAAACAAAAAAACAAAAACAGTAGATCCAAACAGCCGGCTTGGTAAAAGTGTATTCCCAACAATTATTAAATAAGCATCCTTGTAATGCTTAATCTCAATTGACAAGTTGATGAAATACTGAATCTCCTAAGAGATAAACCTCTAGGCATATTATTCAACCTCTGGGATGCAAATGAGAGATAATCCTGACTAGGTTAACTGATATGGGAAGACTTATCCTAAGTGCTGAGCATTTGCATGGACTGATTGCTCTCTGCTTCCTCTTTGTGGATTCAATGTAGCAAGCTGCTTCAGGGTCCTGCAACCTCAGCTTCCCTGCCATGACAGGCTGTGCTTGAACTGTGAGCGGGGATAAAACTTTTCTCCCTTAAGTTGCTTCTGTCCAGCTTATTTTTTAATCACAAAAACTAAAAAAGAAATCAACACAATCTATCTTGCAAGCATTTTAAGTCTCATTTTTGAAATGGTTTTGACATGGGTTCCAGGCATGAGTAAAAGACTGAATAGCACCTGCTGTGTGCAGAGTGGCAGAGTGAGCTGTCAGTGAAACCAAACTTGTACAGTGATGCCTGAAGTTGTCCTTCACACTCAAATGTCTCCACATGACTGGCATCCCCATCCACAGGTTAAGGGGAGGAAGCTGGCATTCAGTATGGCTAAGTAATTGCCAAGGTGACTCAAGCTCCTTCAGCTTCATAAACTCTCCACCCTTCCATGTCTGGATTTCATCCATGTCTTTGTTTTATTTTTACTTATTTTTTTAAAGACAGTTCTTTCCATGTGTGTCCCAAAATGGTTTTCTCATGTCTTCTCTTACACGTTGATAGGGAAATCATATGCTGTATACTAGTCTTCCTTGTCTGCACTCCTTGGATTTATTCAGTATCAGTATTGCCCCCATGCCATAAGGCTTGGATTCTCATCTGCTCCCTGGCTGGCTGAAGCCTTCCTCTGTAATTCACAATGAGCCTCTTCCTTTCTCTCTTCGCATTCCGCACTTCTGATTATAATGGCTTGTTTTGAGCTCTTCATTTGGAAGCCCCCCCGAGCCAAATCTGTGAGCCAGGCATGTTTTGTTTAGTTCCCCAAGGTATTTTTAAAAATGTTTTGAACAAGTTGTACAGGCTGCAAGATCAGGTAATTTCACATTTGCATTCATATCGTGGGTCTTTAGCTTTTTTGGGGAAAAGAAAAAATCCCTGGTATCCGGGAAGGCAGGGATGACATTTCTTAGCTGTTTGGATCAGGAAAATCCTGCAAACGCCATGGTTTACCACACTCCGATGGCAGTGCTCCTCTACTTGAGGCAAAGCACCATGACTATTTTCTTGTCATATGTCCCCACTGACCTCCTCGTCATTAAGGAATACATTAGTCCTCATTCATTGTGGCCTCTAGCTTCCAGGAACAGTATACTACTGCAGAGGCAGTGTCAATGAATCTTCATAGAATAAAACTATTTTCTCTCATATTCACCTATTTTGATTTTTGTTTCTTTGTAAGAATACCCTTACCCCACAGGGACAGACATCACCCATTCAAAGGCTTCTCTGTAAATGTCTTTATGGGTTAAGTATAATTCAAACAGAGACATATGGATGGAATTTATCTTTAAGGCTTTGTGGTTTAAAAAACTGTTATTAAAAAAAATATATTTAAGACCTAACATTTTGCTGAATCCAAGTTCTGTAAACACTTCTTTTCTTATGTTTGTTTTGTATAACCACAAATCATGCTTCATATACAACCAAAGAGACACAGGTCTTACCACCAGTTTCCTGGAAGTAAAATGGGAGAAGTAAATCATCTAAAGACCTTCTGAGCAAACATTTGCCTGGATATTGAAAACTTCCTATGAACACCAGATTTACTGGGTGCAATTCTCTAAGAATGGAGTCTACAGTAAACCTGATTATAACTTTCACTGGTATCTTGCTAAACCTTACTTGCAAGACACTAACACATATATGTTTATAGAAAACTACATATTATAATTGCAACATTCCTGCTCATATAAGTTTATACAGTGACTCTTCCCCTTTTCCCCAAGGTCCACTGTAGCCTGAAGGCTGAGGAAACAGCTTCAAAAGCCAGAATTTACAAGTGAAAATCCCGAATCTGCTATCCATTGAATCTCTGTTGGCTTTTTTTTTCCCATTCATAACATGGGAGTAAAATAATTCTACTTATGCTATTGCATTATACTTAGTGAAGTAAATAAGAAAGTGTACAAAATGGGTTACCAATTTCAAATAATGCAATTTGTTATGGCTGTTGTTATTTCTACTTTACTATTGAGATTGAAACCAGAGGATCCCTTCTCCCACCACATCTACACGCTGACCCTGTATGCTCTATGGAAACCTCTTGTTTAAACCACGGCTTTACCACATCCTAGTGATGTGATGGAGACAAGTCACAGTTCTAAATCTCTGCATCCCCATCCATCAAATAAGATTGGGAAAGCCCCTCATCACACTGCAATGACTCAATGAGAAATTACAAAACACTCAGCAAAAGTCCTGACAGAATTCATCTAGCAAATAGGAGATGCTACTGGTGATAAGATCAGTGGATAATCCTTCCAGGTAGACCCAGCTCCTATCACTATCCAATAGGAGATTTTCTTCCCTCACCTACCCTGGACTATCACTGTTGTCTCCAGCAGCATAACATACCCTTATAGTCCATTTCTACTGACTGCCTTATGTACATGAAGTCCTCCATCTCATAGGTATAAGTGAACCAATCTCTCTGAGCTAGCTTTGGCTGTCACATGGTTCAACCCTTAACTTCTTCTGTTTCTGTTCAACTGTTGCTTTCTTTGTCTTGAGCTTCACCAAGACCCGCATAGCCAACAGCAGCAACCACCTTCATGTCCTTGGTCTCATTTGTAATATTTGCACTTTGGTCAATCTCATATCTCTTCCTTTTGAAAAAATCTCCAAGGTTGTTACCTCTAGGTCAAGGTAAACACGCTACACTGGGTGAGATCACTATGGCTTCCCACATCATATCCTGAAACTTTTTTTTTTTTTGACATTCACATCTGTGCCTGCCCTGCCCTACTTTATAAAATTCCCATCCCAGCCCTTGCCACCCTAAGTTTAACCCTGAATGCTCTACCACTTTCCAGTATACTGCTCCCCAGGTCCTAAACCTTCCAAGTGTTCCCTGTAGAAAGACCAGCAATGCCTGCTTGCTCAACCTCTAAATCAACTCATCCCCTACCCACCTAGTCTCTGAAGCACTCACCAGGTCTGTGGTGGGCTTGGGAAATAGCATTTTGCAAAAGCATTATCTAGCTTCTGTCGTATGGGCACAAAGAAATTTTCCTCCAGGGATTTCCTATTTCACTATAACAGTGGCTCTCAACCTTTGTAATGTCGAGGCCCCTAAACAGTTCCTCATGTTGTGATGGCCCCCAAACATAAAATTATTTTTGTTGCTACTCCATCACTGTAATTTTCTTACTGTTGTGAATTGTAATGTAAATATCTGCTTTCTGATGGTCTTAGGCAATCCCTGCAAAAGAGTTGTTTGAAGCCCCCCTCCCCCGCAAGGGGTTGCAAAGCACAGGTTGCGAACTGCTGCCTTATAGTGTAGTTTTGTTCACTATCACTTTTCGTTGTAATCTCTACCTCGCCTTTTTCGTAGGGCTGAGCATCTTCCTGTTAAACTGTCCAAATTCTTCATCTTAGCTGCAGCAAAGTTAGTCCTCCACATGGAAACCACTAACAGACAATGCCAAGGACATGCTCATGTATATTTTTCCGGTAGATTTACCCTGACAGACCAAGACTTACCCTCTCACCATCTAAGAGCAAATGAGCCCGGAAGAGCATGACATCATTTACGGGAACTTCTTCATTCCTGTATAAGATCTGCAAGACCCGACTATGCACAGCACTCTCATGGACAAAGGCTGAATGCAGGCTGCTGCTCTCTGCAAAACAGGAAAAACAGGAGGTGATGAACTCTAGAACCATCCTGAAACCACAGTACCATCCAGGTATCTTTTTGGCCTTGAGGACACTCTGATTCCAAATCTTAAGATCACGAATGAGACTCCATCACAGGAACATCTGTATTCATTGGAGTAAACTGTCTCTCAAGAGAGCTTTGATCAATGTCTTATAAGCCACATGACTTTGTCAAAGTCACTCTTGCTGTGAATAGTATTTCTGTCTAGAAGTCAGTGCTTTCAAAATTCTTCACCTGATCACATGTCAGTTCTAAGAGTCCTGTCACCTCCATCCAGGAAACAAAGAATATGGTGAACAAAATAGAGAAAGTGCACTTTCTGCAACAACCCCAGAGTGCTCACAGAACCCATCACCACTACAAATGCTGCCATATACCGTATGATTTGAGAAATGTTTCATCGAGAATTTGAGGCAAGTTTCACATTCATATTGGACTAACTATCAAGCAGCTTAATAGACTACATTATGTTGGAGATTCAATGTGTTCTGTGTTCTGTTTCATAATCCCTAAACAATATTTTAATATTACATTTAATGCAACTGAACAGCAAGGTTAAAATACCTTTCTGCATCCATTTCCCAGAGTCATCATTTGCATGAAGTAGGTACAAGCCTATAAATCTTCACCACATATATTTCAGAGAGAAAAAGCATGGAATAATTAAAAATAATGTCAATGTTTATGTAAGACATTAATTACTTACTCCTAATAATATACATCTATAAAGCACACTTAATAGCTTCCAAAGCAACTTAAATGTTTTGCATACTACCCAAGGGAAAAAAAAACTTGTAAGTATGCCCCCAAATTAGAGGCAATGCCATACTAGTTTCTTATTGGGAAATGAATGCTCCTGTTTATCCCAAGTTATCATGTTCAAACATAAACTTCATGTGATAGCAGTTGACGATATTGGTCCTTGGAAGGTGGTAAGGTTGTAAATGGTGTAGCAGAAATGATGATATTTCAAAGAAACAGCTGTGTCTTTCAATCTGATTATCCAACTGTTGTAATAATGGGCCCCAAAGAATTGGGAATTTTCTTGGAACTATCATGTTGGGAGAAGCAAAGGACTCCAGCCAGACTGGGGAATTTGCCTCTGTAAAAGAGATTTCATACAAGTCTTATAACTTGTCAGACCATCTTAGAGGTTGAAACTGAAACCCAGATAATGATGGGTCAGTGGTGGGCAGACCACACCTTGCAGAACTGCTTAGATATGGTGTCTTCTATTTAAATGTTGATCTCACTTCAGGACTGCAAGATAGACTGCAGGCCTCTCTGAATCTCATTGTCCTCTTTCCTGGTGTAGACACATTGAATAACTCTCCTTTTTTTTTCTCTCCTCTTTTAATTTGGTTCCTTTAATTGACTTATTAAGAATGGGTGTCTGGACCTGATACTGACCTGACATGAGATTGCAGCTCCCTCCCCCAGTTCTACAGCAAGGTTACAAAGGCTATGACTTTGTGAATGAGATATTTTTCTTCAAGGAAGAGGCGAAAGAATGAACCACTTGCTTCTTCTGCAGTGTGACAGTGCAGAGAAGTTTTCAACCTGCCTGTTCCAAGCCAGGGCCTGAGAATCCAACCATTCAGCTATATCATGGTCTCAGACCTCATTTTCCAAAGCTGTGGGAAACACATTTCTGTCATTTGTCAGATGGCTAGTTTACATTATTTTGTTGCAGCTGCTTTGGCTAAAACACCCACCATGGCAAAGCACCATGTAAGAGTGTCCTCATATCTGTCTACTTAAATAGGAAATAAAGTTTCAGATGGTGAATGAATGAAATTTACTACATTTCTGGTAAAGGGTTAGTACTCTACAAAGCACAGTGAGGAGAAACGAAACAGCGTTGTGGGAGGTTGAATGTGAAATAATACCCATCGGCTCTAGCTTATGAACATGTGATCTCAGTTGGTGGCACGGTTTGGGGAGGTTTAGAATGTGTGGCCTTGCTGGAGGAAATATGTCACTGAAGTCAGATTTTGGAAGTAAAAACCCCGCCTACATTCATTTCCCCTTCTCTGTTTGAAGGATTGAGCTCTCAGATGCCTGCTCTAGCCATCACACCTGATGCTTTCTGCCATGCTCTCCCAACCATCTAACCCTTTGAGACTATAAGCCAAAATGAATTGTTCTTCTATGAGTACTAAATTCCACTGAGACCAAGTTGAAGTCAAGATGACACCACTTTTAATTAGAATTCTCCTCTGTGTATAGATCCCTCCATTTTGATTTCCCACTCTACCTCTTTCTTCTTTCCTTCCTCTGTCAGAGTCAGGTTGATCTGTAAGTCGGACCAACAGCATGAAAGAGGATGGATAGAGCAAATCCTCTGAAGGTCAGAGCAGCATGAGCTGTCTGCTGCCAGGAGGGACAGCTGGCAAAGAAGCTCAATCTGTTTCCTTTTTAGGGAAGTGACATCATCTTTTATAACAGCAGCTTTTCTTGTGAAAAATGGGCACAACCACACTGATGAAGTGGAGTACCATGGATATAAAGACGACCAAGCAGACCAGGATCCTATGACATAGAACATACAGGGACTGCTGGGTACACAGTGATAGCATTTTAGCTGTGCTGAGAACTGGCTTTATGAGCAGTTTCTTTTGAATTCAGTGGCATTAGACAGGTCTTTAAGGACAAATGTCCTCTGACTTAGATCATATTGGTAAACTACGTCACAGGAATCTGTTTGTCATCATTGAAGATCCCAAAGCCTCGCAATTCCCTCTTCATCCTAGGACAGGCACTTAGAAGACTGAACGGGGATCTCTATCATTTTCTATTACCACTCGACAGGGATTGTATGTTTATTCATAAGGGAAGGTACACGGATGATAAGACCCCCTCCCTGGTGATGAGCCCCATCAACATTGTACCCATGTAGCCCTGGTTGCATTTTCTCTCCTCCGGTGATGACAGTCCATGTGCAGATACCCCAGCCTTTCTCCCTCTTCCTGATACCCTGAAGGGAAATGCAATTTTCTTTTCAGCAAAGCTACTTCCTAAAATATTTTACCCTTGGTCCTCTGTTCTCTTTGTGTAGGTTTCTCTACCAGACTAGTGGGACCCATTCACATCATCTATGCTTCTTCTTACTCTCATGACCAGGCAAAAAGAACCCTAAAATAGGAAAAGTATGTGTTCTGCATCCTTCAGAGACCTAATGAACAGTGCTGAGGTGGTGATCAAGGTCTATAATTCCAGCTACACAGGAGACAAAGAAGCAAAACTATTTTATGCCTCCCTGAGCTAGAGTGAGTTCAACATCAGTCTGGTTAACTTGGTTTATTTTTTAATATATTTTTTTATTTATTACAATTTATTCATTTTGTATCCCAGCCCAACCCTCATCTCCTCCCAATCCCATTCTCCCTCTCTCTCTCTCTCTTATCTCTTCCCATACTTCTTCCCCAGTCCATTTATAGGGGAGAATCTCCTATCCTTCCATTGGACCCTACCTATCAGGTCTCCTAAGGACTGTCTTTCATAGTCTTCCTCTGTGGCCTGGTAAGGCTGCTTCCCCCTCAGAGGGAGTTGATCAAACAGCTAGCCACTGAATTCCTATCAGAGACAGTTCTTGCTCTTCTTATTAGGGAACCCATTTGGAAACTGAACTGCCACTGGCTACCTCTGTATAGGGGTTCTAGGTTATCTCCATGAATGATACTCCTTGGTTTGAGTTTCAGTCTCAGTAAAGAACCCTCGGCCCAGATTTTTGTTTCTGTTGCTCTCTTTGTGGAGGTGCAGATCCTTCCAAGTCTTTCTATCTCCCCCTTCTTTCATAAGATTCCTGCACTCTGCCCAAAGTTTGTCTATGAGTCTCAGCATCTGCTTTAATACCCTGCTGGGTACAGTCTTTCAGAAGCCCTCTGTAATAGGCTCCTGTCTTATTCCTTGTTTTCACCTTCTTCCAATTTCTATCCCATTTGCCTTCTGAATGAAGAATGAACATCTTACCCAGGGTGCTCCTTCTTGTTTAGCTTCTTTAGCTATACAGATTTTAGTATGTTTATCCTTTATTATAGGTCTAATATCCACTTATAAGTGAGTATATACCATGTGTGTCTTTCTGCTTCTGGGATACCTCACTCAAGATGATCTTTTCTAGTTAACACCATTTGACTGCAAATTTCATGATTTCCCTGTTTTTAGTTGCTGAGTAGTAATCTACTGTGTAAATGTACCACAATTTCTGTATCCACTCCTCAATTGAGGGGCATCTGGGTTGTTTCCAGATTCTAGCTATTACAAATAAAGCTGCTACGAACATAGTTGAACAATTGTCCTTGTGTATACTTGATCGTATTTTAGATATATGCCTAGGAGTGCTATAGCTAGATCTTGAGGTAGCACTATTCCCACCTGTCTGAGAAAGTGCCAGATTGATTTCCAAAGTGGTTCTTCAACAAACAGTGCTGGTCTAACTATATATCTATATGTAGAAAAATACAACTAGATCCATACTTATCACCCTGTACAAAACTAAAGTCCAAGTGGATCAAAGACTTGAAAATAAAGCCAGACAGACTTAAATCACTTAAAAGAAAAAGTGGGGAAGAGCCTTGAGCTCATTGGCACAGGAGACAACTTCCTGAACAGAACACTAACAGCACAGGCTCTAAGATCAATAATCAATAAATGGGACCTAATAAAACTGAAAAATTTCTGTAAAGCAAAGGACACTGTCTTCAGAACAAAATGACAGCCTACAGATTGGGAAAGGATCTTCACCAACTCTATAACTGACAAAGGGCTAATATCCAGTATATATAAAGAACTAAAGAAGTTAAATCCAATTAAAAATGGGGTACAGTGCTAAACAGAGAATTCTCAATAGAGGAATACCAAATGGCAGAGAAATATTTGAATGCTCAATGTCCTTAGTCATCAGGAAAATGCAAATCAAAAGGAACCTGAGATTTCACCTTACACCCATCAGAATGGCTAAGATCAAAAACTCACATGACAACACATGCTGGAGAGAATGTAGAGAAAGAGGAACCCTCCTCCTTTGCTGGTGGGAATGCAAACTTGTATAACCACTCTGGGTAACTTGGTTATTCCCTATCTCAAAACAAAATTCAAAAAGTACTAGAGAAGTGTCCAAGTTGTAGAAAAGTTACCTGCTCTGTGTAAGGGTTCCAGGCATGACACAGCTCAATGAAAAAGAAAACTAATGCACATGTTGGGGAATTGTCCTCTATTATCTTCGGGATGCATTGATCCAATTGGTCTATAAGATGATGTACAGCCACGTCTTCCCAAATGTTTCTCGTCCTCACCATGTCAGGTATTGCACCATGCACGAGAAGGGTGGAAGGGTAAGGTCTTTAATTCATAAAAAGACAGGTGAGAAGAAGGATTGGAAGAGGAAGAAAAGATTGCAGAAAAGAAATTTGCATTCAGAAAAGTGAAGATGGCAGAGAAAAGTTCAGAGGTCCCCAGTGTACACAGAATGCATATGAAAGTCTGTGCCTGGATTCAGGCCAAAGAGCAAGAGGAAAAACAAACAAACAAACAAACAAACAAACATAGTGTATCTTGTCATTTCCCTTTCTCCCTGCAACAGATTCTTAATCTTTGAAATTCAGATGATAATTTTCCTCTGCTGAGACAACCTTCACACACACACACACACACACACACACACAGAGAGAGAGAGAGAGAGAGAGAGAGAGACAGAGACAGAGACAGAGAGACAGAGATACAGAGAGACAGAGTCAGATATACAAAGACAGACAGACAGACAGAGGGCAGGTGCTCTGTGAGAACAGATGACAAGCTGGAGCTGCCATTCATTTAACAGAATGCAGTGGTCATCTGCATCCATGTACTTGTGAACTGAGAGCCCCAACACCATTTCAGAAAGATGCTCATGGCTCTGCTTGAACACAGGAACTATTTCAACTATAAAGATGACATTCACCATATCCCCAGGCTTGAGACCGGCTAAGTAGGTGTGAGGACGTGCACTAAATGAAATGCTGAGATTACGCTTCTGAATATTGACCTCAGCCCACTCTCTATGAAAGAGTGCTTCCCACACCCATCAGAAAACATTGCTTTGGCCAATCTCTATCTGAGTGTGAGTCCCTCCAGGAACACCTGGATTTTAGAAGAAAGATTGCTCAGACCAGGGTCTTAGTTATTTCTATATTCACCCCTACTACTTTTCTGAATGTTTGGCCTAGGGCAGGTTAATGAATCTGAGCTCAAATAACACAAGAAGCTGTCCTTCCTGCTTTCCAGGAAATGGTGAGTTAAAAAAAATAAAGTTTTTAGCTATAAAGTTCTCAAAACTCAGATTTCCAAGTAAAATGAAGGCAAACACAAGTACACTGTCTATTTTCTGCCTGTTTCCAAGAAAGATGGTAAGCTACTTTGAAGCCAGATGATTAGTTTTTTTTTTGTTTGTTTGTTTGTTTGTTTTTTTTTTTCAAGCACGTCAAGGAAGAAACGAAGCAAAGCCACATTGAAAACTAAATTCAAAACGTGAGTCACATGCTGCTGGCTGGTGGAATTGGGGTACATACTTGGCCACTGTAAGTAATCGGATTGCCCAATCTCTCATTGAGGTAGCAACAACCTATGTGAATGCTCCTGTCCAAAAAGATATCCACATACTGTGTGGATCAGAGAGCGGTTCCTTGTTCCCAGAAGCAAAAGGAAGTGAAGAAAAAAGAAAGACCAAGATGAGAGCGCTCAACACTTCCCCGTGGCCCAGCCGCTCCTGTGTAAAAAGCTGGTTTTACTGCACTGTGACCTTTTCCACATGGGATGGACAGTCTGGACTGTGTAGAGCTGCAGGTCAATATGTGAAGGTGTTTCAGGGTGTTTTGTGCTACAACTACATATTGTACAATACATATTGTACATATTGTAATATGTAATATGTATAATTACATATTACATAGTGTGGCATATAAACCATATTGCCACAGCTTGGAAGGTTTATAGTGAACAGGAACGTGTTGGCTCAGAGTTCTGGAGGCTTCAACATCTTGCCGTATCATCTCCACGGCAAATGCCTTTTTGTAGTGGTAGCTGTCATACCCAAAAGGTAGAGTCCTACTTCTATCATCTTCTAAAGTCCCACTTCACTGTAATAACTAAAGTTTATCGTCAAGTTTAGAGATGACAAACATTCAGAGCACAGTCATGTCTAAAGAGTTATAAACTGGGAGCTTAGAAGTGGGGTCTCTAGAGATCTAAACAGATGCTTGGACCAGCGAGGAGCTCACCACTAAGTTGGGAGTGTCTTCATGAGTTCTATCAATCCTCACTTCTCCAGATTCAGTCGCCAAACCAGGGCTTAGCAGTGAGGTCCTGATCAGATCCAACATCTGGAAATGGGACCACTTCAACGTTGTTCAGGGCTTACCAATAACATATTGCCATTTTTTACTATACTTCCAATGACTACTGAACATCTTTTGTTGTTTTCCATTTAAAGTACTCCATTGGAGATGGGATGCTGAGAAGTTTACATTTATAGGAATTGGTTTAAGTTTATGTCTCTCCCATATCCCCAAATTAATACGTTTTATGACTTTTAATAAATGAGATCCATGCATGCTTGCATTTTAGTTATTACTGACACATAGACACCAGGCATAAGAAGGACACTGGGACTCAGAAATGAGCATCATTGTAGGGTTTCTTGTGTCTGTTTTATACTATTATCTGTTGATTAAGGAATGAAATCTTTTACTCAACCCAGTAAGATCTTTTCTCCCTAAAGGATGCCTCACTGTCTGCGATATGGTATTATTTGCAATATCTCACAAAGCGTAATTGAAAACTGTTAATTAAAGTGACATTTATGTATACCAAATTGAGTTGGAAATAGATATTTTTACTAACTCTATGGTTACAAAAACTGCTTCCACAATATGTTGTAAAGAGAAGACAATTTAAAATTTCCTCCACAGAGGGTGTTTTCCTTCCTCTTTCTTTTATGATAGCATGGCACTTGGCATATAGCATGTTCTCAGCAAGTTGTTGTGTTTTTTTTAATTTGTAATTTGATACTTTCACAGATAATACTTTCTGGTCTCATTCAAGCCTCCCACTGCTGTCAGCTCTTCCTCCTCTCTCACCAAGCGCCCATCACAATTTCATGTCTTTTTTTCTTTGCTTTGCTACAAACAGGGTTTTGTCATGAATACGTGTGTGCACATGAGTGACTCATCACTGAAAACAACGGCTTCAGTTAACTCAACCTGGTGGGTGGGAGCACCCTGGTACCCTTCCTGTTTATGACTGGAGGCTAGAGGTTCTAGAACATTGCTAGGAGCTAGCTTTGGATTGGTCAGGCACAGTTCAGATGCTTGCATGCTTTGTTGTGGTTTGAACAAATTTGGGGTGGAATGGTCCCCCATATTCTCATGTTTGGCCCATAGGGAGTGGCACTATTAGGATGTGTGGCCTTTTTGGAGTAGGAGTGGCCTTGTTAAAGAAAGTGGGTCACTGTGCGGATTAGTTTTGAGGTCTCTCTAAACTAAGACCAGTGTGGTACACAGTCTCCTTTTTCTATCTGTGGATCAAGATATAGAACTCTCAGGAGCTCCGCCAGCAAAACGTCTGCTTGCATGCCACCACACATCTCGCAATGACAATAGTGGACTAAATCTCTGAAACTGTAAGTCAGCCCCAATGAAATGTTTACCTTTGTAAGAGTTTTCATGGTCATGTGTATCTTCCCAGCAATAAAAGCCTAACTAAGACACATAACTCATTTAATTTCATGTCATTCATTCATTATTTCATTTTGTTTCATGAGGAAATTCACAAACACATAGTTTACGTATATGTTCAGCATCAAATGTTGATAGCATGGACGCTCCAGATTGTGTTATGTTGGTGGTGGTGTTTCAAATTTTTTTTTCCTTGACATATTTATCTGACCATTCACTATTCAGCTACATAACCATACAGGCAATAGGTTAGGCGTTATCCTCTTGTTGGTAAGAATGTAATGGCAAGGGATACTCTCCAATACTTTGTGTAATGATTCCTCACTTCTTTCTCCCACATTTCACTTCTGGTGATCATTTTTTATTATTAATTACACTTTATTCACTTTGTATCCCCCCTGCAGCTTGATGATCATTTTTAATCTATTGTGTTCTATCAAAAGTTATAGAATAATGGAAGAGTAGGCTCTGGGTATCAGAGTCACTCAGCTCTCCACACTACCACTTCATAACTCTGTCGGTTTCTAATTAGCACAAGCCTGAAGGAGAACAAATAAGCAAAGCCATCCCATACCAGTGGGACCCTTGTGGATGTTGTGGTTCTAATATTGGGGATTTCTCATGCCTAACTTACTCTGCAAGGAAACTCAAGTTAGAAAGCAGGTTCTAAATTCTGGCACAGATTCATACCCATAAGAGGGCAACTAAACCCAAGACGCCATTTAAACGTCTGGCCATAAGCAAGGGCTGTTGCGGCAATTTGCTTGGGAGTGTTCTCCTATCAACCCTGAGTGGGTTTAATTGCTTAATTACAAGCCGCAGTGACCTGCCTGTTAGATTGAGCCCAGTCAGTCCAGCACTTGATAACACTTTATCGGTCAGTAATTCACATTGCTCTATACTCACAAAGGTAAGAGGCTAGCATGAAGCCTGTAGCACACTCTAGTCTTCCAGCAGCCCTCCAGCTGGGTTTTCCCCAAATTGCTTCCCACTGCCGAGCAGTCTCAAGTATTCTCAATTTGCATTTCAGTAACAGAGTCTAGTAATGAGTCTTACACATGTATGTTTTGTGAAAACCAAAGTGCAGATTTGAGTTGTTGGTGTGTGGTTGCTCTTGGCATTGGAATCTAGATAGCATGTATTCGTGCACAAAGCCTCTTCTAGTCTGAGCCTAAGTTTTTCTCAGCTGTGAACTGGGACTGGGAGAGTACCACCATCTCAGAGTGAGTCTAATGAATTGCTTGATATGGGAGATAACATATGATGGGTAGTCAAAACTGTTGAATAGACATGCTACTAGATGAAATTAGCAACCGATATGTCTTTAAAATGATCAACTACAAGATTTTACCAATAGAACTCTCATAGGAGAATGGGGGTGGTGTGTTAGAGATCTTCAGTTTTTTTTTCTTTATACTGAAAAAAAAAAGATGACTGAACACACAGTGGGCATTGCTTAGATGGAGCATGGAAAAACTCTCTGATTACACGTGAAGGATTCCAGGGAAGACGTTTAAACCACTCATTTTCAGTTCCTTCACAGGCAAACACAGCACAAGCAGCATTTCAGTTCACAGCATTTAAGTCCACACTGTCAGGACTGAGCATGTCCTCTTCCCCTGTGGCCTGGAAACACCACAGGAAAGTGATCAAAAAGCTGGCAAGTGAGTTCATGTCCAATGCAGTCTCCACTTTCCTCACTTGAGAACCCGCATGAAGCCTAAGCTACCCATATGCTAACTTTTTGCATGGGGCCTATGTCCAGTTCATGCATGGTCTTTGGTTGATGCTTCAGTCTCAGCAAGCACCTCTAGACTCTGGTTAGTCGTCTCTGTCAGTCTGGGCTGGGAGAAAGGAGCTTCCTTTTTCTAAGTAAAGGGGGTGGAGGGAAGAAGGGAAGGGATGGTGGGACTAGGGGAGGAGGAGGGAAAGGTTACAACAAAGATGTGAAGTGAATTTAAAGATTAAATAAATTTTATAAAAGAGGAAGGAAGAAAGAGAAAGAAAGAAAGAAAGAAAGAAAGAAAGAAAGAAAGAAAGAAAGAAAGAAAGAAAGAAAGAAAGAAAGAA